>NW_020204079.1:0-1124 GCF_001531365.2 Cynara cardunculus var. scolymus
AATATAAGTATTTGGTCGGTTTAGTCTAAATCCGGACAAAGCTTGTGCGGTTTATCTTTAAACCGGACAAAGCTTGTGCGGTTTATCTTTAAACCGGACAAACCTTGAATGGTTTATTGTGCGGATTAGACATCCGAACAGAAGGCTATATGATGAACTCTTATCCGAACAAGATTAGATATGCTTATGCAAGGATTGTGCGGATTTCAAATCCGTTGAACTTGATTGAGCTTCATTGTTTTCCAAGTCTAATATCGCTTAATCTTTGAGCGGTTTAACTTTCTTTGTTGAGCGGTGTATCCTTAATCCGTTTACACCTTGAGCGGTTTATTCTTAAATCGATTACCCTTCGAACGGTTTAATCCTATACCGGACGTGTCTTGACAAGTGTTCATCTAAACCGCACATGCCTTGAGCGGTTTAGTATCCGGATTAACACTTAGTGCTTATTCATTCTATAAACCGGACACCTCTTGACCGGTTTATTCTAATCCGTACACCTCTTTTTTTTTTTTCATTTTTACTTTTTTTTACACTTCTACTGTTCATCTTCACCGCTCACTCAATCCGCTCACTCAATCTGTTCAAAATCAAGCTTTGATTATCATCAAATCAATCYYCTCTTCTATTCATCGTTTTCATTCAAGGTTACGATTCGATTCATGTGTTTTCCATTCATATTTGTTAATTGTTTCGATCTGCATTGATTCTATGGATTGTTCTTGACCTAAAATGAACTAATATTCAAAATCGAACTAATAAACTCATAAATACTCAGATTAGTCAATGTTTCTTAGTCTTTTGTGTGTCGTTTTTCTTTTTCGAGTGAGTCTGTGTGTGTATTTTGTGTATTTTGTGATTCTTTCGTTTTATGTGTATTGTACGGATAACTCTTTCACCAATCAACCTTAAACCGGTTGAATATTATCCAGTTTATGTCTTGTGTGATTTTTCAAGTGTTGTGTGTTTTATTTTGTCGTCCGGACTTCTAATCCGGACACACTGTTTTTTAGTTTGAAGTGTTGTGTCTTGTCCGGATTTCCAATCCGGACACAAAATCTTTTTGGTGTTGTGTTTTGGTCTTAGTGTTGACCGGACTTCTAATCCGGTCGATGTAATTTTTT
>NW_020204079.1:3729-15007 GCF_001531365.2 Cynara cardunculus var. scolymus
AAATCGTTACTTTACGCTAAATTGATGGCTGCTCAAAGCAAAGATGCCGAAGATGCAGACTTGGTCGGCCTTCTTCGTCAACAACTTGATACTAACCCAGTTATTCGAGCCTCAGAGTTCTTGACTTTTCAGGATGTAATTAGTGCTAATTTCTCAAAAGTTAGTCACTTGGTAACATCTAATACCCTAGAGCTGAAATGTTCAATGGATGCTCTTGTTGAAAGAGTATATGTACTTGAAGAAACTTGCAGAGCTCAGGCCGAATCTCTTAAACGAAAACATGACGATCAGGATGATCCTGATAGTCATGAGGGGGAGATGAAGAAGCAGAGATTGGCTGAGACATCTGCACAAGGAGCAAGAGCGGGTGAAGAGTCAATTCCTCAGGATGTAAACGTTGAATGTTCTGCCCCAGAGACTGTACGGGAAAGAATAATTGAAGCTATCGTGGTTGAAGAGGAAGAAGTGGAGGCAAGTCCAACGATCGAGCCAATGGTTGAAAAGCCGGCGGACTCCACGGTAGAAACAAGGTTGCTTATGGACTTGTCTACCAACGTGGGATTCAACAGTGCATTCTCTACTACTCTGGGTGGAGAGCAGAACTTTGTTGAAGATGTGGATAACATTGATGAGTCAACTGGATTGTACTTTGACTTTGAAGATGATGTAGAAGAAGAAGATCCAGTTTTTCCCATTCAAGGTGATTCACAGTCTATTCCAGAATCATCAACTGTTGTTCTACCTGATGCACCTGAAATCAATGTTTCAAAAGAGACTGTTGATGCTACAGAAATATTCACAGAGAATTATGTTCCATTCCACATCAGAGCTAATTTCTTTGGGTATGACGTGAACGAATTTGAGAGCCATATTTGGAAGACATCTACTTTGGGATATTCATTCGCCACAGAAAACTGATTTGTGGTGATAGAGTTCTGGGTATCCACAAGAAGCCGAAAGAATACAGAACTGAATATCGTCATCTTTTGAAAGCCAAATGTCAGTCCATCAGCCAAGTTCGTACAAAGCACAGAATTGTCACGATCAAACAAATTGATGCTCAGAGACTACGCAAAATCTGGTATCCTGTTTTTACCGTTACAAGGCAGGATGGCCAAATTTGGAAGCTTAGTGAAGCTGATTTCTCAAACTTATACTTGGATGATCTCGAGTATATGTACTTCGAACTCAAGAACATGAAAATTAGAAAGGAAGGAGAACTGATAGCTCTGTAGGCGATTAAAAGATTCATTCGAAATCATGTCAAGYTGTCAATGATCATCGATGTTCAAATGGGTCTTGAAGACAGTCTATAGATAATTAACCTCAAAAGACCAAATCAGGAGCTTGAAAACATTGATTGATATCCAGTCTATATGGTTCTTGAAAGCCCAGAGTTCGGAGTCATCTACTTTGCTCAACTTCAGGTTAAAAAGTTCATGAGATTCAGTGAGCTAAACAAGTATTCTGATGGTACGATCAAGCTGGTAAAGAGGGCGCTGGATTCAAAGAGAGTCAGTGATGATAAGGCTGTGGAATCAAAACGTATGAGTCCCAAAGAAAGATACTTGCTCGTTAATGCTATTAATTTGCTCGAGGAGAAGTTACAATATAGAAATGCTCTGAGACAGTTGGAGAAGATACTTGGAGTGCGCAAAACGAAATTCACAAGAGTCCAAACTTGAATCCAAAGGGGGAGAATGTTGGGTTCAAGATTAGAGCTTAAAAGTTGTATTCAAGTTTCTCCTTAGAATAGTTTTACTTGTAATATTTTAGCCTTTATTTTCCTAGTATAAATAGGAAATTCCTTGTAATTGTAATTAGAGCTTTTGTCATTAATTCTGAAATCAAGATTTGGCTGATGTAATTCTCTCTCTCTCTCCAATCTAATCATTACTTACATCATTTTTAGTGTTCATCATTGTTCATATCAATCTATGAAGATCACATCAAGATTTGTATGAAATCTGGACTCCACACAAACAGTGAAAACATTTCATAATTAGATTGAAACGGATCCATCTACCGGAAATTTGAAAATGACAAATGTCTCATCTAGCATTACGTTGATTTGTGTATTGATGAAATGTAGCAGTAATTTTTTTATTCAAAAGGTTTCATTATGTTAAATTGATTATAGTGTGTTTTACTTTTATTGTTGATCTATTTTAATGATGGATGTTATTTTTCATAATATTTGAATATAAAATTAATATATTATTTTACAAATGATTTTGTTTCATTAATATTACGATATACATGATATGGTTGCCATTAATATTACCACTATTAAAATTACCATTTTTCTCGTTTTAGGATTATAAAATATATTTTTATTTTTTATTTTTCCTAATATAATCTAAACTAATCTTTAACATTTGATTAAGATAAA
Source organism: Cynara cardunculus var. scolymus (assembly GCF_001531365.2). Lineage (NCBI taxonomy): Eukaryota > Viridiplantae > Streptophyta > Magnoliopsida > Asterales > Asteraceae > Cynara > Cynara cardunculus. The sequence goes on from NW_020204079.1 coordinate 6,122, forward strand.
GGATGAATGAGATTGATTTACATGTTTTACACAAATGAGTGATGTTTTCATTTGATCGCTCCTCTTTATATATATATATATATATATATAGAGAGAGAGAGAGAGAGTATTGTACTTGATACACACATATATATATAAAGTATTGTACTTGATATATATATATATATATATATATTAGGTTTGGACCCGTGTATTACACGGGTTAATGACAAAAATTAAACGAAACTGATATGTATTTTATAAAGAATCGGAGATAATTTATAAATTTAGACAAAGGTACAAGTCCGATTAAATTTTTGATATAAAGATGCTCTTACTCGAGAATTAAATGTTACATATACAAAAGACGGCATGTGCTTCGATGATCAGAAAAACTTCTAAATGAAGAAGAACAATATAGATCAAATATGCAGCGCTGCGTAGTACATGTAGAGCCTTTGTATACCTCTGTATGAGACAAGCAAAGGGAATCAGAGGCTCTGGGAAGTACATGCAGAGATAGAACTCTTACTCTAGACAAGTACATATCCTTTATGAAGCTCTGTATGAAGAACGGAGGGAGGGTCAGAATGACCCCATAGCACCTGTAGAACCTTTGTTAAGCTCTATATGAAGAACGGAATCAGGCTTCAAGGACACAACCGTAAAGAAGGTTTCCAGAGATTAAGACGAAAACTATTTAGAGTTACAAGTCTGAAGGCCATCTTCGAAGTAAGAGACAGAGCCTCGACGCATTACGTGAAGAGACATAGCTCTTTCTCAAGACTTAAATGCAGAACCTCTGTGGAGCTCTGTATGAAACACGGAGTCTGGTTCATATTGACCGCATAGCACGTACAGATTCTCTGTTAAGCTCTATATGAAAGACGGAATCAGACTTGACAAACACAAGGGCTAAGAAATCCTTCAAAGTTCACGACGGACAATATCTAGCGTTCCAAGACTTCTAAATCAAGATGACCAATCTGGCTACAAGTGTGAAGTTCATTTCAAGAGTTAATTGCTAAAATTACCCACTACTACAAGTTTGTATAAATTTTTCGTTGTCTTCGAAATAAACCAACTTTTGATAATGATTGTCCTTGGGTCTTATTAAATGAGAAAAACTCTGGACATTAACTCTGAAAGAAAACTCTAAACATTAACTCTGAAACACAAGAATTCGAAATTCTATTGTTAGACCGGAAAATAACTCTCGACTTAACTCTAAATAAGAGGAATTCAAAGTTGTCTTCTAAGTCTAGAAAGTATCTATGAGCATAACTCTGAGTCACAAGAATTTTGATTTCTTATAACTCAGAAACGTAACTCTGAAGAGGAGTTTAGAGTTGTATTCTAAGTCTGGGAATAAACTATATAACTAAGTTTGGAAAAGAACAATTCAGAGTTATGTTGTAAGTCTAAGAAAATTAACCCATATCTGATGACTTCATGTTGATGATTTGTATAACTAATGTCATTTAAGTGTAATAGGATTAAATTATTGACGAATATAATCATGATAAATATTGAATAGGTAAAGCAGGTGTGGAGTGCACTCTTGTTTGAGTTTATTTTGATTTAGGGACGAAGGCCCTAACAGAAGGGGTCCCGGGGAAGCGCCCCCAGGTGGCGGAGTCTAAGGGGCGGCAGCCCCTGGCGGGGTCCAAGGGGCAGAGCCCCTGGCTGGTATATAGATGTTATAAATTAATTAACTTTATGTTATTAATAATTAATAAGGTATTAGTAACTATATAAATTAATTAAATTCATATTATTATTAATTAATTAAGTACTAAGAGTACATGTTCTTCTAAATTTTTTTCCCGGGTAATATTGTTTTGTGAAAAATGTTTCAAAAATCTGAACTTGAAATTTTAAACCCGGTTTTGATAACCACTCCAGAGTTAAATTCAGATGTAAATTTTTTCAGAGTTATGTTGTAAGTCTGGGGGCCGTAAGTGAAAATTGTGTTCTAGATACATGTTTAGACGGAAAAACATCAATAACCGTCGCACAGAAATATCACACATGTCCCCAAAGTTACTTATTTATTAATATTGTAGATATATTTATATATATGTATAGAAAAGTATATAATATTAATAAGTATTGTACTTGATATATATATATATATATGTATAGAAAAGTATATATATATAAAGTATTGTACTTGATATATATATATATATATATGTATGTATATATACCAAGTATTGAACTATTCATACACACAAATGGAACAATTTAAATTTGGTTAATCATAACTCTAAAAATGAACATCGTTTAAACATGAAATTGGCATTTATAAATATATTATAAAGAAAATTTTGTAAACAAGGGAAAAATTTATGATTCCCCGTTCCCTGATAGGAATGGGGAAGGAATCTTGTTCCTTGACATGGATGGGGATGGGGACAGGGACGAGAAGTGGGGATTGCGATCCCCAACATCCTGATTTAGTTGCCATCTCTATTGCCGTGCGCATCACTCTATGACCAGCCAACAAGCATTTTATTCACTTTTCATATTACAATATCAACTCAAGATGACATGAATCTTAGACTATCTTCAACTTGTATTCTATAATTTTTCTAAAATAGAGAACCATATGAGCATCTCGAATAAATTCTTCAAAATGGAGATTTAAGGTTTTTTGTTCCAACCGGTTCTCTAAAATCTTCTCTAAAATGCAAAAAGTGTGAAAGAAAAGATGAAAAATCTTCAAATTTGGAGATTACTCTAAAAATAATTACTTATGAGAGAGAATGACTTTTTATTTACTCTACCAAAAAGATTGTTTAAATTTAAATGTTAAGGAGAGAGAAGTAATAAGTTATGAAGTGTATTGACTATTTTAATTATATAAGAAATTGTGTAATCTCAAAATAGAGAATCTATTGGAGATATTCCAAGTCAAAATCACTAARAGCATCTTCAACAGATTCTTTAAAATTTCTCCAAAATAAAGAAGTAAAAGTCAAAATCTTTAAAAAAATATTACATTCATCTTCAACAGATTTTCTATTTTGAAGAATTCAATATTGATTATATATTAAAATATTTCATTTATCTAATAAAATATTCTTTTTCTCTCTAAATATTTAGTTATAAAGTTTTCTATTGGCGGTCTCACTTGGGACCATTTTTGGGGTTAACTCTCTAACATCCCAATCTCCACATTTCCATATAACATATATTTCATATAAAAAAACATAGATTACACCACATAGGTCCCACTAGTACAAGAATTCTATATGTATCAAATTTTACATATAAAAATTTCAAAAGAATATCTCTGCACTATTACATGTATAACAACATGTCCTCTGGTCCATCTAAAACACCAAACAGACCCCCTCTGACCTCTGTATCATTCTCACATATGTTTAAATTTGATAGAAAACTTAGGCGATTAAAGCCTCTGATGACAAATCATTATCCTCTTCTAAAKAATATCAAAGTTATTATTTCTAAATAGAACAATATCTYYAAATCATCAAGTCACAAAGAAATGTCGAATTAGAATTATTACATCTGATAATGATAATAACAAGAGTTATAATAATACCCACACCTGCAATTGCCACCCTTATATCCATAGGTACACCTCTCCTTGATATGACATCCTTATTTCTTCTTTAAAATAGGGTTCCTTACCAGAACAGACTTACATCACCACGTATGGAAGCATACAACACCCAGTTCCAAGCCAGAACAGACAATTGTCACCACATCTAGGGGAACTACCTCTTAAAATAAGTTCCATTCCAAAACCGACTTACGTCACCACGTCTGGAAGAAACATTTCCCAAAATATAGTTTCTACCTAGAACAAACTTATGTCACCACGTCTGGTAGAAACATTTCCCAAGATATAGTTTCTAACCAGAATAGACTTGTGTCACCATGTCTGGTAGAAACATTATCTTTTCCACTTTAAAAGATATAAAATACCCCTTTTCACAATATAACACTTTTAAACCCAAATAGATGTTAATTGCAAAAAGTCCCATACTCCCATTCATCAAAAACTCAAATTCATCATTAACCATATTAAGTTAATTCTCATCCGAACAATACTTGTCCAGTCAAGTCTATCTGGACAACACATGTCCTGACAACACTTAGGAGGAGACTCTATCCGGATGATCCTTAACTAAATAAACAATAAACTTATAACCGGATGCACACCCTCTCCGGACATCATAGTGTCCGTGCATACATTAATYGGAAAAGTACAAAATCCTTAATCCGGGCAACACTCGGCCGGATATACCTTTATCGGACAACAAGTGTCCGAGTAGAAACTCTCATCGGTCAACACAGTGACCGGACTTGCCCTTATCGGAGAACAATGTGTCCGGACAATTCTAATCCGGTCAACACAGTGATCGGTGAAGAGACTTAAATCGATCAATGAAGATGGATAAGAACAGATACAACATTTTCAATACATCATCATCTCAAAACTAAAAGTAGTAATCAAATCATGTGCAACGACTATTTTAATAAATACTCACCTTATGCAAATTCAAAAGTTGAAGATGAAATAGCAAATATGAAAACAACTACCAAATTATCTCAATCTCAAAATTCCAAACTTAAAAGAAAACCACTGCAACTTTTTCTCTCTCCATTCTTTCCAAGAAAGGCAAGAAAATTTGCCTTTCTCCCTATACTCCTTACATATACCTTTCCACAAATGGAAAGACGATTTACGTGCATATAACCATATAACCATATGCATATAAACATATGCATAAACCCTCATGCATGCACATATTTTATGGAATAAATCCACATATGCATTCACCTAAAGCATGCATACATTTTCATGCATGAAAAATGTGCACATACTTACATATTAATCTCATGTAAGCATTTATCCAAATGATTAATTATAACAATTAATCACATATTCACATAATCATACATCAAATAATCACATAATAATTACCTCAGGTGATAACGAGGACCCAGTTATCACAAACCCCATATTTGGAGAAAAAACATTTATCTCTCCTACTTTGTTCATTTTAGAAATAGCTTTAAAAAACTATTGGAGCAAAATATTGGCTCTAAATCCTCATTTTCTACATTTTAGAGAAGTTGCTAGAGATGCTATAAATAAATTTATATTTCAGTCCAACATTAACTATATTATTAAAATATTATAAAGTTTTATCATACCAATACACTTTTGTTAAAAAATTTATAAAATAATTGTAGTTTAATTTTATTGATGAAAATAAATTAAAAAAAAATAATATTTTTACTTCCTATCAAGTTTAAAAAATTCTTTAAACTTCGAGATTTTCTTGTTTTTATATTTAAGAGAACACTTTAGTGAATCTGTTGAAGTAAAATAAAGAACAAAATCATCATTTTTTTCTATTTTAGAGAAGCAGTTGTAGATGCTCTTAGTAAAATTTTATATATAAATTTATAAAAACATCTCCAATAGTTATGCTATAATTTTTCTAAAACAGAGTATCGAAAGTAAGAATCTTAAAAAATTCGCATCTAATTCCAACAACTACTCTATTCTAACACTTTTAATATTACTTATAGTATTGAAATATTTTAGAAATTTAATAAAAATGTTATTTCTCTTTGTTAAACATTTATTTTCAATACTTATTGGTGGAAAAAAATTATTCCTTTWGTTCTAAAATAAGGTGCCGTTTACCTAAATGCTTACTCGGTAAGTGTTTACCGTTAAGAGTCAATGTTATAATTTATTTTTACCGGGTAAGATTGTAGTATATCAAAAGGGTATCATATGCAATAATTTACCCGATAAGCACTTACCAGGGTAAGAGTTGTCATCCTCACTTACCGAATAAGACTTTTCCATCTTTATCATTGTTCTTACCGGGTAAGATTTTTGACTCTTGCCATGTTCATCCGGTAAGAAAAATTACCCGACAAGCATTTACCGGGTAAACATTTAGTAAACGGCCCTTAAGGGTCAACATTTATATTATTATTTGTTCTAGAATAATTGCGTACTTTCAAAAATAAATAGGACAAATTGTACGAATATTAAATTGATTCTTATTTTATATAACGTAATTTTAAAATTTCCATTATATCAAACTTATTGTAACAACCCACAATTTTCACCAGACAGAAAATCCACATTATCATAATTATAACACAAAATGTAACATCGTAACAAAAACTTTCTAAAACTACATTTATGAGTAACTAAATGTTATTTATTTTAATCTTTTCCCTTGCCTTTGTCTTGCGAGCTATGATGACCTGCAAAACAGGTTAATCCAACAACTGAGCGTTAGATCATAAAGGTCTAGTGAGTGTATAAATCTCAAACAAACAACATACTTTCCAAACAAGCAGTTCAGAATCAAACCTGTTTTGATACATAAACTTATTTATGTCTCTTGTAGTTACACCGCCATTACATCTCTCTCGCGGTTACACCGCCATTACATCTCTCTCACCACCATTACATCTCTCTCGCGGTTACACCGCCATTACATCCCTAAATTTTCTAACACTTTAACCGGATTTAGAGTCCAGCCAATCATCCGGAGATCTAATCCGGACAACACTGTCCGGATATTAATCTAGATAAAACTGTCCGGATATTAATCCGGTAATCACATATAAGTACACTGTCCGGAGATCTAATGCGGATAAAACTGTCCGGATATCAATCCGGTCATCACATTCCTTTGAGCGGTTTAATTTTAATCCGCACACCTCTTAAGCGATTTAGGGTTAATCCGGTCACCTCTTGACCGGTTTAGGGTTGAGTCCGAACAACACTTGAGCGGTTTAAGAATAAACCGGTCAACACTTGAACGATTTAAGGACAAATCCGCACAATATRAAATATAAATCATAATAACCAGTTCCAATAACTACTGAATTGTATGCAAACAATTTATACTCAAAGCTTAATACACTCACCTTACAAAAGATGTTGAACCAATTTGAACCAGTGATTTATCAGTCTGCATTCTCTCAATAGATTTTGTAGTCAAGAATTTCAGCAAGCCTTTAATTCTCATATGCACTTGCTATATATAGCAAGTGCATAAACCGCCATCAAATAAAAAAAATAAAAAAAAATAAAAATATTCTACAATCACTCTCACACACACACACATCTTATATATATATATATATATATATATTAATTTCTAAATTTATAACCAAAATTATGAAACCCGAATATTACAACATTCCCTCCTTAAAAGAATTATGTCCTGGAATTCCATTAAGTAAACAGATAAGGATACTTCATCTGCATATCTGATTCTGATTCCCAGGTGGTGTCTGGTCCCTTATGATAACGCCACTGAACCTTTACTAACCCAATCTCYTTGTTTCGCAACTTCTTTACTTTGTAGTCAGTAATCTGTTCAGGGGTTTCTTCAAAGCATAATCTCTCATCCACCTTAATCTCAGGTAAAGGTACTGCCATAACTTGACTTATTAGAAACTTCCTCAAATTTGAGACATGAAATGTGTCGTCGATCCCACTTAACTCTAATAGAAGTCCTAACTTGTAAGCTACTTATTGATCCTCTCTCTCAGTGATTTGATGATAATCCTCTTTTTCCTTACACGTTGTATTTATATTTCTGTATTTTTCAGTTCCAGCGATCATCATTGAGTATGTTCAGTGATCGCTGAAGAACGTGCATTGTAAATTCATCAAAGACAACAATACTTCAAGAAGACAACACTCACAGCAAAGAACCTTCAGCAAACATCGAAGACTGAAACTGAATATTAGAGACTGGCGAGTACGTGATCTGAAGCGGTATTCGGTGATTACAAACCTGTCTACATATGTGTGAAGACTGCTCTAGCTGCAGCGAATGATGATGAGACCTCCAGGTCATCACAGTATTCAGCGATCAAAAGAAGCTCACTTAGCACGATAGTTGTTGTCTTGTCCTTATGCACACAAAGGACAAACCCATACCCTTACTAAAGTTAGTACGGTATGGAGCCGATTAGTCGACTCTTTGTCCACCAACTTTAGGTAAGGATGTCTGCTAAGAAATAGTGATTTTGTACTATTTACTGTAGCAAAGGACAAGCCTTCCTATTAAGGCTTGACACACACTCTAAACCCTACCTTATTGCATTAAATAATCATTTAATGCACTGGTTATAAATAGAAGTGTTTCTTTTCCATGCAGAGTGCGCGCATCACTCTCCAACCTAATTCTTACTTCAAGCATCCTCTAGCTTAAGTAAAGGATATTTCTTGTAGCATTCTCTTTTCTGTGTTTGCTATAGCTTCGTGTGTAACCAAAGATTGTTTAGATAGGTTTTTCTTTACCTTATATTTTCGCAAACAGTCTTGTAAAATCTGTATTGATATTCTCTATCAATAAATATTTTAAATTTGAAAACCTTGTGTTTGTATTCATCCCCCCCTTCTACAAACTGTTTCTTATCTTGTAGACCCTTTCAGGACCAACAAGTGGTATCCGAGCAGTGTTTTATTTCTTTCCTTGTGTTTTGTTATTTCTCTGTATTAATTTATCTCTTCTTAGATAACTTAATGTTTTCAAATGGCTTTACATATTACAAACACACACAAAAGATAATGGCTCTCTTGCCAAACCTCCCTGGTTTATCCATGACAACTTTTGTCTTTGGAAGAACCGGATGTCCCTCTTTCTGGAAGGTGTAGATCCTGAAATTCCACATTATATAGAAAATGGACTATATATTCCATTTGCTATTGTTCCGGCTGTTCCAGCAACAGCTACGACTGCCGCGATTCCTGAATTGCAGATTCCAAAGCTTCCACATCAATGGAGCGATGAGGACAAGAAGAAAATAACTATAGACATGCGTGCTCGGTCTATAATAGCTATGTCTCTTCCTGATGAGATCTATCACTCAGTGATG
>NW_020204080.1:0-2217 GCF_001531365.2 Cynara cardunculus var. scolymus
CTTTCTTTTTAACGAATAAAACCGACGCACCCCATGGCGAGAAACTAGGTCTTATGAATCCTTTATCTAACAACTCTTGGAGTTGTCCCGAAATTTCTTGCATCTCTGATGGGGCCAATCGGTATGGTGCTTTTGCCATTGGGGCAGCTTTAGAAATTAAGTCGATACCAAACTCGACTTGTCTAGGTGGGGGTAATCCTAGTAAATCCTCAGGAAACACTTCAGAAAACTACCGAACTACAGGGAAATCTTCAATACATCTTTTAGTTACCTTCTTGTCTAAAACATGTGCCAAAAATGCAACGCAATTCTTCCTTAAGTACTTTCGCATCCTCATGCATGATACTATCTTAATTTTCYTATCGGGCTCCTCTCCTTGAATTATAAATGTTTCACTTCCTTCTTGAGGAATTCGGATAATCTTTTCYGAACAAACTATTTCAGCTCGATTTTTRGATAGCCAATCCATGCCTATAATTATATCAAAACTTCCTAACTCAATCAGGATAAGGTCTATGCTAAAATTCTTCTTAGCTAAACTTAGAGTGCAGCCAATGATTATGTCTCTAGTCCTAATTTCTTGACCATTAGCAAATTCTATTATGTAAGCTTCTTCGATCGTTTGAGATTTTAAGTTAATCTTTGGCTTAAAGTCTAAGGATACAAAACTTCTATCAGCCCCTGAGTCAAATAATACCGATGCAAATTCATTATTCAAGAGAAATGTACATGTAACCACATTGGGGTCATGTGTGGCCTCCCTTGCTCCAATCTCAAAAACTCGGCCCCGTGCTTGACCTTCTGAGTTTCCTTGGTTGGCTGGTCGGGTTTGGTTAACATTTGTTCCTTGTTTTCTCTTTGGACAAACATTTCTCATATGATCCGGACTCCCACATTCAAAACACAATCGTTTTCGGCAATCCTTTGTGGAATGGCCCCCTCTATGGCACCTTTGACAAACGATGCAATTTCTTCAGTGCGGATATTTCCATTTATTGCACTTAGGTTTGCTTCCTTGATTTACTACTTAGGTCTGTACCCCGAAATTTCTTGTCACCTTTCTATTCTTGCCAAATCTTTCTCCAAATCTCTGGTTCCCAAGTTCTTCCACCTTTCTTTTTCCTTTGCCGAATTCCCCAGACCGAATAGCTTTATTTGTGAGCTTGGTTGCAATATTTATTGCCTCCTGAAGGGTCTTTGGGTTTGCCGAGGTAATATTTCCTCAAATTTCTAGAGATAATCCCCAGATATACCTTTCGATTCGAACTTCCTCAGGTGTCACCAGATGTGGCACCAAATTTGCTAACTCATGGAATCAGGCAGTATATGCGGATACATTTTTCCCTTTCATCTCGAGGTTCCATTACTCCATTTCCAACTTTTGGAGTTCACACCTTGGACAATATTCGTCCTTAAGTAGTTTCTTGAACTCCTCCCATGAAAGTTGGTTGGCCGTTTCCCGACCCCCAGTCTGAACTAAAGTGTTCCACCATGTCAATGCTCGGCCTTGCAGTAGGCATGCAGCATATTCTACTTTGTTTGCTTCTTAGCATTTGCTGATATGGAGAACAGATTCCATACCCTCGATCCAAGTTAATAATCTCACTACTCCCTCAGTCCCATGAAATTCTTTTGGGTTACAGGACCTGAAGGACTTATAGGTGCATTCCCTGGATGTCCTAGTCTCAGAACTGGTAGGTTGGTTAGCATTCAGTCCTGCCGCTACCTGGCTGACAATTTTGGGAAGTGCGGCCAAAAGTTGTTCTGACACAAGTTGTGCAACTTCAGGGTTTTCTCTTCTTAGCGGCATTTTATAGGGCCTAAGTAAAAAGGGAATCTTATCATTTTATAGCAATATTATTGACAATAAATTCTAAGTAACGGAATGATGCATAGGATATTCATCTCATAGATATCATTGATGCAATCACATGGTTAAGTAGAAAGATTTTTCATATTCATCCAAAAATTCAGTACATTTGAATGATTTCAAAAGATGCTAAGGCTTTCAATCGATTACAATCCTCAAAACATATATTAGATTCCAACAAAAGAGTAGTGATTCTAACACTAGTCATTGCTTCTAGAGCAGCAACCAACAGATTAGCATTCCTAGTATTAGTATCATCAACACACTCGCCACTAAACATCTATACAGTCTTCTAATCTCGCGTCTTGTGGCGATGACTGCATCCGTGGTTCTCATCATGCGCTGGT
>NW_020204080.1:2332-3736 GCF_001531365.2 Cynara cardunculus var. scolymus
TCTATTATAGTTCTCGGAAGTCACCCGTTGAGGTAGTGACACCCTTTTCCTAGCCGTGACTCTAATCCTTGGACCAAGAAACGTTTGAGGCGGAATATCATGCACTGGCTCCGATGGAGGTAACACTGATGTAGGTGGTAAAGCAGGTGTCTCGCTAGTCGCTGAGTCCTCAAGATCATATGGATCCACATCCTTATTGATTGATATATTCCTTCTAGATCGACCAACCATGTAACCAGATTCGTTTGCCGAATATTCACTAGGAATAGATGATGACATAGTGATCTGTAATATTGTTAAACTTAATTACTAAACATACCATCAATAAACGCTTAAGGTTAAGGCAAGAGTTACTAGGTAGAGACAAAGGATGAAAAACAAATTAGAGCCTCTGGTTGCTTTACCAGAGCTTCTGGTTGAAGTCTCCATACTTGGAACAAYATTTGACTTTTAGCTCATCGGCCTCTGGCCCAACATCCACTTAGTGATGTAAGGGATTCCTAATTCATCGGTCTCTGGTTCAACATTCATAGCAGACCAATGGATCTCTTGGTCCATCGATCTCTGATTCCTCATACATAGTAGACCTATGGATCGCTTTCCATTGTTCTCTGGTTCCTCATACATAGTAGACCAATGGATCGCTTTCCATCGATCTCTGATTCCTCATACATAGTAGACCAATGGATCGCTTTCCATCGATCTATGGTTCCTCATACATAGTAGACCAATGGATCGCTTTCCATCATTCTCTGGTTTCTCATACATAGTAGACCAATAGATCGCTTTCCATCGTTCTCTGGTTTCTCATACATAGTAGACCAATGGATCGCCTTCCATCGATCTCTGGTTCCTCTTACATAGCAGACCGATGGATCGCTTTCCATCGACCTCTGGTTCCTCATACACTTAAAGAATGTCTAATTCTTCAGCCTCTAGTCCAACATACGGACTTGGTAAATATTTTCCTCTCGAGGACCAGAGCCTCTGGTTCCTCTAACCAGAGCTTCTGGCTCTCAGGATTAAGCCAACCAGAGCTTTTGAACTCCTTCCACTTATAAAGTTATGAGGTCCTTTAACCAAAACTAGAATGCAAAGCTCACTTCCTATGTCAAGATAAATCTTACCTAATGCATAGTACAAATTTTTTAATACAAAGGCTATAGAAACTAGACCCTTTATCTATGTCTATCTACCAATTATTCAGATACAGAGTTAACCCTCTGGTTGTCTTAGTGCTCTATATATCATGCTCACTTCATAACCAGAGCTTCTAGTTAGCCTAGGGCGATGGTTATTCAAAATTTTATGCAAACACACACATAATCATGCTTTTAATATTTCAAATAAAATTTCTAAATGTAAGCATATTTTCAACATAACCGATTTGAATCTTCTATTATA
>NW_020204080.1:4426-6481 GCF_001531365.2 Cynara cardunculus var. scolymus
CTTTTTTAAAGTATACTCTCAAGCACATCTATTTATCATTTATACTTAGTGCATTACAATCAGTTTTTCATGATTTCAACAAGTTTTGACTAAACAGTTCTTTAGTCCATCGGTTTTACATTTAACAGCATAGTTTGCAGATTTTCGTGCTTTTCCCACATTTTCAAAATATAAAAGCATTAAAAGTGAGGCCATGAATACTCACAAATTTGCAGATGAATATCCAAGATGTTGATGACGTTTAGAGCTCCAAACGTCCGCCCTACTTTCCWAAAYAGYCYGAAATCCAATAGTTAGATCACCTATCGGGTTTTAATAAAGATAAAGTAAAATTATATCTTACGTAATGCCAAAGAGTTTTTATGGATTTAAAGTTGATACTTATTAATTGTCCTTTTTGAAATATTCCAATATTTATATATGTCTTAAAATAAAAGGCTTTTGCACAAAACGTTATCACTTGGACATAAATGTAAGTTTCAGCTTTTGGGAATCTTGGTTTCAACATTCATTGTCAAAAGAACCTTCCAACAATCATTTTACTGTTAACTTTTTATACCTCAAATATTACTGTGTTGAACATCTTTGTCCAACAGCATCTTTTGCACTGGAGTTTCAAATTGAGCTGTTTAATGCTCAAAACTCAATATTTTTGAGTGAAACCCAAAACAATATAACAGCAACTCAACTAAGCAAACTCTAGAAGAAAATCAARTATTTTGGACTTATTTTAGAAAATACAGACGACACGATTGCTAGATGACAACCTGTCAGTTTCCAAAATGCTACTTTTAATGGTTAAATACTACATGTAACGTGATTTTACTCCATTTTCTTGAGTTCTAAGTTTGTAGATCATAGATTATCATCATGTCGAAGACATTCTCATGTCTTTGATGAATAATCTCCTATCTTAGAGTGTCCATAAAATTTTTGAGCTTGAAGAGAAGAAATATGAAAGAAACGAAAACATTAATGAAAAGATATGAAGATAATAAAGCTAATCTTATTACCTTTTTCTTGCTAATACTTGAAGATTTGGATGTTCTTCAAGATTTATGGAATCTATGGAGATTTTGGAAAATGGATTCGGTTGGTGTGGAAGACTAAGAGTCTTAGATAGAGAAAAAGAGTGACACAAATGTAGATGAAATGAAAGATTACAAAAGAAGTGGGTTTTTATATGAGAAGAATGGGCCCGGCCCATTCAAGGCCCAACCATCTCATATTTATTTTATTTTCTCATAAATTAGAGCCCTTTTCAAATTAACATAAATATAATTTTATCAAATACTGATAAAAATATCATTATTAAACCAAAATTCCAAATTTTGTAAAATTATTTGTACATTCAAATGAGACTTTCATATTTTTTAATTTTGAATTTTGTAATATGAACTTTATTATTTTAAGAGAATTTTTAATATATTTGGCATTACATAAGTTCCTTTATCCATTACCCGTTGGGACAGGGTTTCCTGAACTAAAATTCGGGAACTAAGTCAAATGATTTCTCAATCAACATGACTAGATCCTAATAAAATATATTTCTGAATATAGAAATCCTAGTAAGATGGTAACCTGACGCTCCAATAATGACGGATGTCACAAGGTCCTTCTTCGATGCATCAGTCTGATGCTCAGGAAATGGAAGAGGAAGAAAGAGAGAAGGATGATGGAGGAGAAAGAGAGAAAGATGATGGAGGAGATGAAGAGATTGACGATAACTATGATATGTCATCTGATATCAAGCTTCTCCTTCCCGCGTTGATACTGTCCTCTACAGGATCAACGAAGTCCATCAAGAGATGCCCCGCCAAGGTGATTTTGATGCTAACTTCCTTGCCATCTAGGCAGACGTTCAAGAGGTTCAGAGTCATCTCCAGACTCTCCAAGAAGTTGTTCAAGCCAACACCGATGCCATTGTTGTTCTTCATAGCAGGGCTGACGATGCTCAGGCTATTGCTGATCAGCAGAGTGGCCTTCTTCAACAGATCCTGTATGATGTTCGTCAACCAGCTCTAGTGATCCCTCCTTCTTTCTCTGGTAGTGATC
>NW_020204080.1:8312-13548 GCF_001531365.2 Cynara cardunculus var. scolymus
AGTAGACATGTACTGTGATACTTGTAATATTTCCAATGATTAATAAAATGAGTATTCCATGTACTTCAGTGAAAAATATCCCTGAAAAAAGTAATAGGGACACAAGTTTATGAGTTCCAGTGTTACTTTTCCCATTCACTGACAATCTATAAGTTAGTGAATAAGCTTTCAGTTTCAGTTTCCGTACTTGTAATTTTCTTAGATATAACTTAATGAAAATTTTCAAGCTGAGACTGTCAAACTGAAAAAGATTCCAAAATAGTAAAAAGGAACATGTACTTCACATGCAACTTTTCCTTACTATTATTTAATAAGATAACCTTCTTTATGTTATCTTGTTATCATCAAATAGGGGGAGATTGTTGATCCTCTCTCTCCGTGATTTTCAAGAAAGGAACTATTAAACTGTATTTTGTAAATACATAATTTCAATTAGCTGACTTATTTACGAAAGCTTTAGATGAAAAACGTTTTAGCTTTCTTGTATATAAGTTAGGTATGCTTAATTTGAAATTTTGAATTTTTATTAAAAAACAGTTCAATTTATTGAATTGTATTTAATTCAAATTCATTTGGTCAAAATATCTGTATTTGTTAATACAAGTCAGTGTTTCAATTTTTCTATCTGATTTTAAATTTCTTGATCATGGAAATCTATATTTGAGGGGGACTGTGGATCTTTATCTGATCATATTTTGTGGGGGAGTGATTTTATCTGTATTGACTAACAGTTTAAATATTTCTTACTGGTTTTTTTTTAAACATTATCTAATTTTTTGAAATATGTAGAGTTTAAAAATATAAGTGTTTGGCCGATTTAGACTAATCCGGACAACACTTGTCTGATTTATTGCAAATTCGGATAACGTAGTGTCCGATTTAGACTAATCCGGACAAAAGGCTATATGATAAACTCTTATCCGGATAAAGTTAGATAGGTTTTACAAGGAATTGAGCGGACTTCTAAATCGGTTGGTCACTTTGAGCGGATTGCTAAATCGCTTATGTCATTTGTGCATTTCAAGTGTTTAAATCGCTTATTTGTTTAGCGATTTAACTCCTTCGTTGAGCAATTTAATTTCTTCTTTGAGCGATTTAATCCTAAATCGATTGACTCATGAGTGGTTTATTCTTAAATCGGACGACCCTTGACCGGTGTTCTTCTAAATTGCTTGTGCCTTAAGCGATTTATTGTCCGGATTATCACTTGGTTATTTCACATTCTCTAAATCGGACACATCTTGTCCGATTTATCCTAATCCGGATAAGCCTTGAGAATTCGAAAGGTTTTTGACTTTGACTATAAATACTCGATTCATTTTTACTTTTCATTTTTTACATTTACCATAAATCGCCTGTCACTGTTCAATCATCATCTCCGGTTGACTCGTTCCTGTTAAATCGTTCAAGCTCATCGTACTTTACTCGATCGATCTGTTTCTTCCCTTTCTTCATTCAAGGTTACTTTTGGTTTGGAACTTGATGAATAATCCTATGACTTGGACTTATTGAACTGTTATAATATGTGGATATTGAATCTAATACTTTGAATCTGAATCTAATAATTTTGGACTGGTAAATCGATTGAATCCTAAAATGAGTCAAAACCTATATAATCGATTCTAATCAAAATGGTTTAGGGTTAATATGGTGATTTTGTTTTGACCGATTTAGTTTTTAGGATTAGTTTTGTTGTTTTGATCGATTTAGTGTTTTTCGTGTTTTGGCCAGATTATTCACCGGAGAAGGTGACCGGAGTTTACTCCGATAATGTTGTCCGATTTAGTTTTTGACTTGGTATKTTTTGTTATCTTGATTGACCGGATTAGTAATCCGGTTGATTATGTTTTGTTTTTTTTAAGTGTTTCTTTTATTTTTTTAGGTTTTAGTTTTATTAAGTTTTTTTTTAGATAATTTTCTTTTTAGGATTTTTTTTTAATTTTTTTGTTTTGTGTTAGATTTTTTTAGTCAGATTTTCTTTAAGATTTTTTTCCTTTTTATAGTTATAATTTTTTTTTTAGTTTTGGTTAAATTTTTTCTTAGTTTTATTAACTTTTTTTAGTAATTTTTTAAGTCTTGATTTTTTTATTTTTTTTCAATTTCCTTAATTTTGTTTACTTTGATTTAGAGAAATTTGCTTTGTACTTTTAATTCTGGATATGATATTTTGGACATTTTACAAGTAAATGGCGGATTTACAACATCAGTCTGACGAGGAATCTCATATTCCTTCAGTCAAGTCTGACAACCTAAATAACCCTGCCTAACCATTAAAACAACCTATACCCAAAGAAACTTTATTCCCACAATGCCAATATCTCGAAATCAAACCGAACAACCATTCATTTAGCTTTGATATGCCTGCCGAATATCAAATAATCCCAAAAATCATGCACGGACACCCAATTTTCTATTTGCTTTTTGCCCACATACCAGTTCCCATGATATATCTACAGCAATTCTAGAATACACTTACATTGGCCAAAGACGGAGAAACTTTCTATTTCGAAGGAAGCGTAGACGAGTATGTCAGTCGATTAACATTAAAAAGACTTCGAAGAATACTACGCCTTCCTGGACCGGGCTCCACAGGCTTTGAAACGCTTGTAACAGATGACGAACTTTGCCGTGACATCAAACGGTTAGGATACTCGCAAGAGTTGACTAACCCGTCTCAATTCAAACGTCGTTTCCTACCGTTGATCTGGCATCTCCTATTCTCAATCCTAAACAGATGCCTAACATCAAAAACTGCGGTAATCGACACGTGCAGCAGTTCGTTCCTAAAGTTCTTCTATGGGATCGTATTTACGCGCAAATACGATTATGCACTCATAATATGGAATGAACTGGTCGAGCTCATTAATGCTAAGAGATTTTCGTCTAAAGCCAGAAAGTTCGTGCCTTTTCAACGGTTTCTGCAACTTTTCATAAAAGCCATGATGAACTCAAACGAAGACGTCCCGGCTAGAGCTAACAATGAAATGGGGCCGATGTTTGGCATGTCTATAATTCGGCAACATACCGAAGTTGAAGATCTGGATTCGATCATGGAAATTCYGCCCGAGCTATTTGCCTTCGCTGATCAGAGGGCTCAGTGTGTTATAGACTATAGACGAGTGATAGATCATATAGTTCAGCCAGAACCGGTTGAACTTTCCCCGGGATCACCCCATGCCTCAGCTGAGAGAGAGGGTATAGTTGTAGGTGAGAGTGTTCAGGAATACGGGTTACCTGAACAGGGCTGTGAGTTGAGGGAAAATGTAATTGAGAGGGGTGACGAGGAGCGGGGAGCCTCTGATCAGCATAGTACTTCATTAGATCGTACTTCCTTGACTTCGTCAAGTTCGAAAGATACAATATCCGATAATCAGACAGCTTTGGGTGATGACAATGACAATGATGATGATGATGCTGACAACCCTGCTCAATCAATTCTTTCACAGAATATTCAAATAGGAGCAGTGGTTGATAATATTGATGAGATTTTTCCARAGTTTGAAGCTCCACAGACTTGTCCAAGTCTGCATTCTTTATCGTTTAATGTTGATGATTTTGGAGCCAGACCTGATGATTATGATTGTATGCTGGAAGACTTATCAGATATTCCAGTAGAAGGAGGAGATGRGGGAGCTGAAGTTGAAAATGCTGAGAGATTGAGTGGAAGGGAAGCATAAAAATATGGTGAATGTGAGAGTGGAGCACAAAACAAGATCAAGCTTCTTTCCTAGCTGAAACACATAGCCAGGCACTCACATCTGCTATTGACATTCATCTGTTGAATGTTGATATTGAAGAAGACATATCTAGCCCAGCTATGCACTTGCATACCCAACCCAACCACTCAACTGGTTCTCAACAATCAGCTGTTTCATTTCATCACGGGGACTTAGCACATATGGTATCTACTTCTCACTTGGAGAATGTAGATATTGAAACAAGTAGGCCGCTGCCCCAGCCTACGACTTCAATTTTGTGCACCTCGAGTCTAGATCCGATACACTTAGGTACACAAGAGTCTCGAGCATCTGTTGCTCCCATTGCGGTTTTTAGTGAACTCGCCGGAATGACGAGAGTGGTGTCAGTTGACCTCCCATAAGGACCGGTTGGAAGTCCTACCAGTGCTACAATTTTGCCAACACTGAACGTAGGCACAACAGCTTACTCAACTATTGTCTCAACTGGTAATCTAAGTGATCCAAGAGTTATTTTACCAGACTTTGTGTCAAGGGAATATTTGGACGACGCCCTAAAGGCTGTTCAAGACAACATGGATGCTCAGATTGCTAGTCTCAAAAGACTGTTGAAAGGGAAGGAGCAAGTAGAAGAAGATCAACCATCTGTGCCGTCACCACCGCCTGTACCTGAGCCTCCGACGGTACAAGAGCAATCAGTGGACGAACTTAGATCCTTGTTATATGCTAAACTGATGTCATCCCAAAATCCTGATACGGAAGATSCAGATTTGGTTGGGCTCCTTAGACAGCAAATTGATGAAAACCCCACTGTTAGAGCCTCAGAGTTTTTGGCCTTTCAGGATGTGGTTGCTTCTAGCTTCACCAAAGTTAGTAAGTTAATCACATCAAACACCCAAGTTCTTAAATGCTCAATTGATGCCCTTTCCAAATGAAAACCCCACTGTTAGAGCCTCAGAGTTTTTGGCCTTTTAGGATGTGGTTGCTTCTAGCTTCACCAAAGTTAGTAAGTTAATCACATCAAACACCCAAGTTTTTAAATGCTCAATTGATGCCCTTTCCGAACCGGTAACTATCCTAGAAGAGACTTTCCGAGCTCAGGCCACCTCACTCAAACGAAGGCAGGATGATCTGGATGATCCTGATCATCATGAGGGGGAGAGAAAACGACAAAGGGTGGCTGAGTCATCTGCTCACGCTCTAAGTGTTGAAAGAGAGCCATCTACTTAGGACGTTAACGTAGAAAGTTCTGTTTCTGAGTCTACATGGGAAAGAACTACCGAGCTGATTATTATGGAAGATGATAAAGTATTGGAGACAATTCCATCGATCGAGCCAATGGTTGAAAAGCCAGCAGACTCCACAGTAGGAACAAGGCTGTTATTGGATTTGTCTGCCAATATTGGTTTTAAAGATGTCTTTGCTACGGAACTGGGTGGAGAACATGATTTCGGAGAAGATATTGATAATATTGACGAATCATCTAAGTTATATTGTTGGTCCCGTAAGGGTCTACAAGAATAGAAACAGTTTGTAGAAGG
>NW_020204081.1:0-14407 GCF_001531365.2 Cynara cardunculus var. scolymus
GTGCTAAGCAAGCTTCCTTTGATCGCTGAATGCTGGAATGACCTGAAGGTCTCATCATCATTCGCTGAAGCTAGAGCAGTCTTCACACATATGTAGAAAGGTTTGTAATCACTGAATCCCGCTTCAAATCACGTACTCGCCAATCTCTAATCTTCAGTTTCAGTCTTCGATGTTTGCTGAAGGTTCTTTGGTGTGAGTGTTGTCTTCTTGAAGTATTGTTTGTCTCTGAGATTTATAAAGCAAGTTCCTCAGCGATCACTAAACATACTCAGTGTCTGATCGCTGGAACTGAAAATATAGAAACAAAATTACATCGATATATTAAAAGGGATTATCATCAAATCACTGAGAGAGAGGATCAACATTTACCAAGTCCATTGCTCCATAAGGGTACACTTTAAAAACAAGAAAAGGCCCAAACCATCTAGACTTAAGTTTTCATGGGAATAATTTCAGTCTAGAATTAAACAAAAGAACATGCTGACCTTCTCTTAACTCTATGTGTTGTATTCTCTTGTCATGCCAACTTTTTGTTTTATCTTTATAGAGCTTGTCATTTTCATAGGACAACATCCTATGTTCATCCAGTTCATAGAGTTGCAGCTTCCTTWTCAAACTAGCATCTTTCAAAGAAAATTTTAATTCTTTTATGGCCCAATAAGCTTTATGCTCAAGCTCTAACGAAAGATGGCAGGCTTKGCCATAGACTAGCTTGTATGGGGACATACCAATTGGTGTTTTGAAAGCGGTTYTGTATGCCCATAAAGCATCATCTAGCTTGAATGTCCAATCCTTCCTGTTAGGCTTGACAACCTTTTCCAAAATACTCTTTATTTCTCTGTTGGATAACTCTGCTAAGCCATTTATCTGTGGGTGATATGTTGTGGCTATTTTGTGGTTAACATTATATTTTGTAAGAACTCCACTTAACAAATTATTTATAAAGTGGGTACCTCATCACTTATTAAGGCTCTAGGGGTACCAAACCGTGTAAAAATTTGCTTTTGAAGGAATTTAACCACAGTCTTGGCATCATTTGAAACACATGCCACATCTTCTACCCATTTTGAGACATAATCTACAGCAACCAGTATGTATTGGCAGTTATTTGATGGGGGGAAAGGACCCATAAAGTCTATTCCTCATACATCAAATAACTCAACTTCCAGGATCCCATGTAGTGGCATTTCATTTCTTTTAGAAATGGACCCACTCCTTTGGCATTCATTGCACCTTTGTGCAAAGCTATGGGAATCCTTGAAAAGAGTCGGCCAATAGAAACCAGACTGTAGGACCTTAGCAGCAGTTCTCTGTCCTCCAAAATGTCCTCCATAAGGAGCTTGGTGACACTGATACAACATTTTTGGCACCTCAGACTCTAGAATGCACCTCCTTAAAAGTTGATGTGCACCAAGTTTGAACAAAAAGGGGTCATCCCAAAAATAAGATTTGACATCATGAAAAAATTTCTTAAGCATGTGGCTTGTGTATTCAGATGGTTTGATGCCACATGCTAAGAAATTTGCAATATCTGCAAACCAATGTGCCTTTTGTTGTTGCACCGTCAAGATTCTCTCATCCGGGAAGGTCTCTATAATATCTCTTCCCCCTATCTCAGGTTTCTCTAACCTAGATAAATGGTCTGCTACTTGGTTTTCTACACCCTTCCTATCATGTATTTCCAAATCAAATTCCTGCAATAACAACACCCACCTTATCAACCTAGGCTTTGCATCCTTCTTTGAGATTAAATATTTGATGGTTGCATGATCAGTATGCACAATTATCTTAGTCCCCATCAAGTATGATCTAAATCTCTCAAATACAAATACTACGGCCAATAATTCTTTCTCCGTGGTGGTGTAATTTATCTGTGCTTCATTCAAAATTTTACTTGCATAATAAATTAAATGATACACCTTCTCTCTTCTCTGACCTAAAACAACACCAACCGCCCAAATCGCTCGCATCACACATAATCTCGAAAGATTTGTTCCAGTCCGGAGCAACTACCATTGGTGAAGTAATCAAGGTTTTCTTCAAAGTTTTGAATGCATTTCTACATTCATCATTAAAATCAAATTTTTGGTCATGTTGTAGGAGTAAACATAAAGGTTTTGAAATTTTTGAAAATCCTTTATGAACCTTCTATAAAATCCTGCATGACCCAAAAAACTCCTGATTCCTTTAACAGTGGTAGGTTCTAGTAGTTTTTCAAAATCTTCTTTTTTACTACCTCTTTCATGACAGGATTTAGCCTTCTTTGAGGTTCTATGGATGTGAAATTTTTGTCCTCTAAGATGATCTTATGTTGACAAATTGAGGGACTAATCCCTTTAAGGTCAGCAATGGTCCATCCTAAAGCCTTTTTGTGCATTTTCAACATGTCCACTAGTTTCTTCTCTTGATGCAAGTCGAGGGTAGATGAGATAATGACAAGCAATTTGCCTTCTTTTCCTAGAAAAGCATATTTCAGATGAGATGGGAGTTGCTTTAACTCCAGGTCAGGTGGTGACACAATGGACGGGGTGAAATCTTTTTGCTCATTATTTTCCAAAAGTTCAAAAGCTGACACCTCTTCTAGCACATTATCATTTCCTATTGCCTCTACTTCTTCAACAATCTCTTTTTCTAATTCCTCTACACTCTCTTCTTCCAACTTAAGGTTTTCCTGAATTTCTTCCTCAACAACCTCTTCTTCTATTTCAGCTATGCTTGAACACTCTTCCAAATAATCAGGGTATTTTAAGGAGTTGAAGACATTAAATATGACTTTTTGGTCTTGAAGCCTCATGGTCAACTCTCCTTTCTGGACATCTATCAAAGTTATTCCGGTAGCTAAAAAAGGTCTTCCTAAAATAATCAGAATGTCCTTATCAGCCTCAAAATCTAATATGATAAAATATGCCGAAAATATGAACTTATCAACCTATACCAACACATCTTCAATCTTTCCCTTAGGGTATGCAATGGATTAATTTGGCAATTGGAGTGTAATTGTGGTAGGTCTAGCCTCTCCTATGCCTAAGGTGTTAAAGACAGACAAAGGCATGAAGTTAATACTAGCTCCTAAGTCACATAAGGCATTCCCTATCTCCTTCCCTCCTATTGAACAAAGAATGGTAAAACTCCCTGGATCTTTAAGCTTAGAGGGTATGCTATTGGTCAAAAGTGCACTACATCCTTCGGTAAGAGCTACAGTCTCATACTCAGTCAACTTCTTCTTCTTGCTTAAGATGTCCTTCAGAAACTTAGCATAACTAGGCATTTGCTCAATTGCCTCAACAAGGGGTATGTTGATGTGCAATTCGTTAAACACATCTAAGAATTTTTTTAAATGCAATTCCTTTTTCTGATTCCTCAACCTTTGGGGGTAAGGAACATAAGGAGGGATTTGTTTTATCATATTCTTGCTTGGAGGTGTTGAGCAAGATGGGTCTTGAATGCCTTGAGTCCTTGTGTTGCTCTTTGGTGGTTCTGGTGGAATCTTAGTATCAAGCTTAGGGGTCTCTAAAACCTTAGTCCCTTCTGATTTCTTTAGAGTATCCTCTAGAAAAAGTAAAGGGAAGTCTGATCTAGGGGGAACAAGAGTGGTGGTCTCAGATGCTTGCTTTTCTAAAGGTGGGACCGGTCCTTCTTTGACAGGGACTGTTATCGGATTATTAGCTTCTGACAGTCTTGGCGTACTATTTTTCTGCACTTTTTCTGTCAACTCCTTCCCACTCCTAAGAGTCACTACTTTCACATGTTCCTTTCCAAGATCTTTAGGGACTTTTGTATTACTGGGCAAGGTACCAAGGGCTCGACTGCTCTGGTTAAGTGCACGTTGATTGACCTGAGTCTCTAAATTCCTGATGGCAACACTTTGTTGATTAATCAAAGCTTGATTTTGGGCTTGAGCATGTGCTAAAAGCCCCTTTATAATTGCTTCCAAAGAAGATGATGATTCTTCCAGTAGAGGAGGTTTGTTCTGAAAATGTGGTTGAGAGTTCTGAAAACTTTGTTGGTGGCTCTGAGAGTTAGAACTGTTAGCATGATGTTGTGGTTGGAAATTAGAAGTTCCTTGTTGCTTATGGACTGGTGGATTAAAACTGGGACTATTCCAAGAAAAGTTCGGGTGCTGTCTCCAACTGGCATTATATGTGTTAGAGTAGGGATTACATATGTTTTGAACATAATTTACGGATTCAGAATTATGGGTGCAATGTTCATATGAATGATCCCCACCACAGCACACACATTGCACATATAGGATTGTTGGAATAGATGTGTTAGCAGCTTGTTGTACTCCCTGACCAGAAGTTAAATTTTTCAATAAATTGGTCATGGAGGTGAGCTGAGCTGTTAATGTAGTATATGCATCCACCTCATGTATTCCAGCAGTCTTTTTCTGTGGCTGGGCATGTGGGTCGGCCCAATGCCCATTGTTTGCTGATATCTTTTCTAGGATTTCATATCCCTCATTATAGGTACTGGCTGTAAAGGCTCCGCCTGCAGTCACGTCGAGCATTTGTTTTGCTATGGGACCTAACCCATTGTAAAACATCTCAAGATGAATACAGTACGAAATGCCATGGTGTGGGCATTTCCTCAACAACTCTTTGAACATTTCCCACGCGTCAGGAACAGCTTCATCATCCAGTTGTTTAAAAAGATAGATCTCGTTTCTGGACTTAGCGTTCCTTGTTGGTGGGAAATATTTTCGCAAAAAAATTTCTGCCATGTTACTCCAAGACGGCACAGATCCCGGTGTTAAAGAGTTAAACCATACTTTTGTCGATCCCTTAATGAAAATGGAAATAAAGTGAGTCTGAGAGCGTCATTGGACACTCCCGGGATCAAAAAAGCATCAGTGATTTCCATAAAAGACTTTAAGTGTGAATGTGGGTCCTCTGAGGGCAATCCAACAAATTGGCCATTCGTTTGCAACATGTGAAACATTATCGGTTTTAGTTCGAAATGGAGAGCGGTCATATGTGGTCTAACTATCCCAGAATTTAATTGCTCCAAATCCGGGATAGCATAATCCATGATCCTTCCATTTTTGGAATTTGCCAAATTAATGATGTTCGGAGTTTGTGCTCTTTGGTGATCATTATGCTCCGAATCAGTGTCCTCATTACCCAAATTATTATCATTATGATTATGATTATGTGGGTGTTCTTGGTGTCCTTGTGGAAAATTTGGGAACAGTGGAATTTGTCCAAAAACTGGCGGTTGGTTTTCCAAATGTGGTATTTTCGGAATGATGAGAGGAGGTAACTCCATGTTGGGAGGGAGTAGAGCAAGAAATGCTCTTTGAGCCCTCCTTCTATGGTGAAACGTTCTCTCAATATCTGGATCAAGTTCGAAAAATTCCCCGTGATGTGTTCTTGGCATACACCACTTTTAAGACGATTAAAAGGCACTAGAAAAATCAAATCTTTTACTTTACTCAAAAGAAAACTTTAAGCTTGTCAATCCCCGGCAGCGGCGCCAAAAACTTGGTCAAGTATATCTTACACCTTTAGACTAAAGAATTGGGCCACAAAGCAAGTATACAATATGGCTCAATATCGTCTTTCCAAGTAATAAAGTGGTACAAGTACCGGATTATCGTCCACGAGGATTGTAGCAAAAGTTAAATGAGAGTCCAGTGAAAGAAAAGATTTCAGATGATGAAAATGAAGCTTCAGTTTGATTCTGAGTTAACAATGCAAATATAACAGAATAATAAAGGTAGCACGGGTGTAAGACTTAGGGGTGAAACGTAAACACAAAATCCAGCAGACAATGTTGTAGAAGAACTATTTCCACCATCTATCTTGAAGGTATTTCTCTCGGACTTCACCTTTGCACTATACTATAGCTTTGCACCCATATCTCTATGTGGTGTTCAGACCAGGGATAGTGACAAATGGTGTCTTCAAAATATATGGCTAAACAAATCTYTTTGTTAAAAATCMCTCTTTCGAGCCGATTCCCATATCATTCAAGTTCGCGTGTGTTCAAGATAGTTCATCTCTGAATCTATCGCACTTTGACACTTTTAGAGAGTGACCAACCCGTCGGGAGTTAAATTTGAAAAACAT
Source organism: Cynara cardunculus var. scolymus (assembly GCF_001531365.2). Classification (NCBI taxonomy): domain Eukaryota; kingdom Viridiplantae; phylum Streptophyta; class Magnoliopsida; order Asterales; family Asteraceae; genus Cynara; species Cynara cardunculus. The sequence goes on from NW_020204081.1 coordinate 6,072, forward strand.
AAATGACAAGTCTCCTTGTCGGTAACTTTCTCTAGTCTACCTCTCATATCATTCAAGCTGACGTGCATATCAATGACTTATCTCTAAGTCCATGGCACTTTAACACTTTCAAAGTGATCAACTTGTCAAGAAGTGTACTTGGTTTTATAAAACTTGAATGAAATAGTGGAACATTGTTATTGCGAAACAACGTCCACTTTCATTTGGTTTAACATTTCACCCTTTATCCTACACCCGAGCTAATGAAATTAGCTACTCATTACGGAAAGAAAATGACATAAAGTAAAGACATGAATGTAAATGACTGAATATAAATGACAGAAAGTAAAGACGAAAATTAAATGACGATAAAAGTAAATAAATAAATGACAATGTTGCAGCACATCAAGATGAAGAACAATATTTAAAGAAAAACTTAAGAACTTGCATAAATATAAAACTACTAAGAGTTTGAAGTGTTTAAGGATGAGGAACAAAAGATGAGAGATGTTCAGGGATGATTTCAAAAGAGGCACCCATGGTCCCCTTTTATACACACAAACTAGACTAAAAGACAAAAACGTGGGAAAGGTAAATGTTCATCATGAGGGAACCATAAAGGAGACATCAACTCCATCACAAAAGGTCATCCAAAAAGTCTTCCAAATGTCCCCTTCACAAGCTGTTTTGGACAAAAACCGACGGTTCCTCAAGCTAAGATTTTCCTCCGGTACAATGGCTGAACTATTAAGCAATTCTCCAAAAAGCCGCACCGGATCAGGTCAATGTTGCTGGAATGTTGCAGCATCATAGTGCAGTATTTGTAAGTTAAAGATGTCATCTACTCCCAAATTGTTGTAAAAACAAATCCATCACTATATTTAGCTCCAAACATAATAAATGGAAAATAAGGAAGCAAAAATGACTCAATGTTGGGATAAACTAGAAGAATCTACCTATTAAACAAAGGAAATAGGTACTTTAAGCATGTAATAAACCATGCTTATCAACATACCAGAAGATTTATTGTATGTCAAAGATTAGATTGCAAAATTATGAAATCTCATTTTTCGATGAATCCATCAGGAACATGGATTTAGAATAATAGCATTTACATTCAATTTCATTCAATTTACTTTCAAACCTGCTCTTCCACACTAGCTTCATATATTCTCTTCGAGTTTGATTTGGTTCTTTGGTTACTTTGCGAAGTGAATTCTATTAGTATAAATTTATATAGCCAAACCACTCGGGAAAAAACAAATTAATTTCAGGAAGATACATGTCTACCACTGTGCCTACTTGTGCAACCTGCATTCTGTACACTAGTCTTAGCTTTTTTTGTCCTCGTTGGTCCCTTTAGGGTCTACAAGATGTGTAAAACAGTTTGTAGAAAGGGGGGGGGATGAATACAAACACAGTATTTTCAAATTTAAAATATATATTGATGAAAGAAGATCAATACATATTTTACAAGATTGTTTGCGAAAAAATAAGGTAAGAAAAATTTATCTAAACAATCTAAAGTTTACACACTTAGTCTTAGCAAATAAGAAAAAATTTGTTGTTAAAGAAATAGAGGAAAGTAAGTTCTGTCTGGGAGAGAACTTGTTTAGAATACAATGAAAGAGATTCTAACTTGCTCTTGAAGATGAGCGTATTTGTTCTTAGATGTGTGTTCTTTTACTTAAGCGTAAGAGAGCTTAACGTAAGATTTTTTTAGGTATCTCTGCATGGAGATAGAACACATCTATTTATATCCGTTGCATTAAATGCACATTTAATGCATCATGGTAGGGTTAGAACGCGTGTCAAGTCTTAAGAGGAAAGCTTGTCCTTTGCTACAGTGAATAGTACAAAAGCCTATTAATGAGTAGACATCCTTTCACAAAGTTGGTGGGTAATAGAGTCAATTAGTCGGTTGCGTACCGTACTAACTTTTAGAAAGGGTATGGGTTTGTCCTTTGTGTGTATAAGGACAAAACAACAACAATCGTGCTCAACAAGCTTTTTTTGATCGCTAAATGCTGGAATAACCTGAAGGTCTCTTCAGCATTCGCTGAGGCTTGGGCAGTCTTCATGCATATATAGATAGACTTATAATCACTGAATACCGCTTCAGATCATGTACTTGCCAGTCTCTAATCTTCAGTTTCAGTCTTCGACTTTTGCTGAAGGTTCTTTGGTGTGAGTGTTGTCTTCTTGAAGTAACGTTGTTGCTGATTGGATTTACAATATAAGTTCTTCAGCGAACACTGAACAGACTCAGTGAAGATCGCTGGAACTGAAAAAACAGAAACATAAATACTTCGTATAAGGAAATAAAGATTATCATCAAATCACTAAGAGAGAGGATCAACAGTCCTGGATTGGTATTCAGTTTTGCGCTTTGGGTTTTCTTGATTGTTTTAACATATTTTCTTTCCTTTTGTCCCTGCTGCCTTGCCTTATCTATTTACATGTACACGTTATTAGATCGCACACATTCTTACCTTTTAATTGTTGTTGTTTTACAAGGCAAGGGTGATCACGCAAACAACTCCTCTAACCAGGGGAGGACCTATAGGATGGGGAGTGGGGTCCCATGCACGTGCTCAATTTAAATTTGCAAGGATATTTTTTTTGAGGTACAAAAGGTGCCGTTAAAAATTTGAGGGGTACTCTAAAATATTTGTGAAATTGTGCACATACTAAACAAAAAAACAAAGATAGAGGACCAAACTATAATTTTTTATTTTCTTTTAAACAAAGAGCACCAAACAAATGAGAGAAGTAGTTCACATTCTGAAAACTAAAAAACAAACAGCACCCCTGCCTCTGCCTCTGTCATCGCCCAGCTGCCCCTCACCGCCGTCCGCCGGCTCCGGCCAGTTCTCTCAAGCTCTCACACACACTCTCACTCACTCAGTCACTCTCTCAATCTCTCATTCAGGTTTTGTCCCAGATCCAACTCAAATTTATATTTTTGCCGTAAATTTGATAATATTCATTTGCTCTAAAATGATTAGTTATAATGCTATACAATTATGTTTACATGATTTATTTGTTTGTTTTGAGTTCTTGCATTTAGGTTTTGACTATTGAACTATATTTTTTTCCCCAAATTTGATATTAGTGTTTTGACCTAAATCTGATTCAGTTTTTTTCTTGCTTCCTTTGCCCTTTTAATTATTGCAAATTGTTTCGTTGTTTATTTGTTACATGTTTTGTTGTTTACATTCATTGCCCTACGCCCCTAACTCATATTTGCTTAAATTCTAGATTTACTTTATATCTGGTAATATGATGTTAATTTTCTTACCTTATTTTTATATTTTCTGAACCTTAGTTGTTGTCTTGTTGATGTTAATTTCTTCAATCAATCTAGGGTTCTTTTAAATTGGTTAGTTAATTTTGATTTGCAAAACATCCTATTTAGTACTAAAATTCTAGATGCATAAATAAAAAAGTTAGAAACCTAGAAAAAAGTAAAGGATAACGAGAATCAAATCCTAAAAGTTGAGAAATTTTATGAAATCAACCCAAAAAAGCGAAAGTCCCTCAAAATCAACAAAAAACATGCAAAAGTTCCTTGAAATCAACCAAAGAACTTTAAAAAAAATCCCTCTAAATGGAGAAATTCAGCTAAAAACAAAGGCATTTGATCCAATTTAAAGGTGCGCCTGTTCGGCAAAATCTTGGGTCCGCCAATGACTCTACCCCTTGGGGTAGAGGAAAGGACTGCATATGTCTTACCTCCAAGACCCTACCTGTGGGGGAATTACTGGTTTTGTTTGGTTTGGTTTGGTTTATTGAAGACAGGTGGAAAATTCTCTCACACTTAAAAACTGCCATGGATGCCCTTTGCAGTACCTTGCACACTAGAAAGCTGAAACTTCTGTCTCATCGAGTGTCACCTCCTATTATCAATCATGCAGCAGGTGAAAGTTAAATTTGTTACTTCCTTTTTAATTTATTTTCTATGCTTTGGTTTCTCATACGGACCATATATAAACCATATGTTCCTTCTTTACTTGCATACTTTATGCTTATTTTGGAGCTCTCTCTTTTTGACAAACTTCATATTTTCATGAAAATCAAAGGCTGGTGGTGGCTCTGAAACTGAAGTGACATGGGAGGATCAGCAGAACATCAACAAATTTGGGAGATTGAACAACCGATATCATGAACTTGAAGATGAAATAAGGATTGCCAAGGTACCTTTCCATGACCAAGTAGTTTCTCTAAATTGGAATTGTATCGGTCATGATGCCTCAACATCTTATATATGCGCTTTAATGCTATTGTAACTTGTAAGCAAGCTTGTGAACCAAGGTGGTATTATGAAGTTATGAGTATGCACATCTAAGGTGTAGGAGTCAAAAGACAATCTCCGCCGAACATTACGGTGGGTTCTAGATCCCAGTGCATATGCTCACCCCCTGCCTTTTGTGAAGATTCGTTTTTGGAATTGTATTTGTAGTTAAAAGACGGATGTCTTTTTGCACTTAAACCGTAGCAAAACCCTGAAGTATGCTGTAACTGCTATAAATCAGGAAAGTTTGTGCATGTGTCATGGAAAAGGAGATAATTAAGCTACTGAAAGCAATGTGATGTTCTTGCTCAATTTGTCCAAGTTCTTTGGGTGCCAATTTTCTTCCCTACAATCTGAATAAGTTTAATCTCATCACTTATGTACTTTTAAGCTTGTTCTTTTGGTTTTTAAGCTTGTTCTTTTGGTTTTCTTTGTCACTTTTTTCTTATTCGACATTTTCTGGTGGCAATTTATTGTGTGAGAAAAACATGGGCTATAATTTCTCAAGTAATTTACAAAATAGACGTGCCATGCTAGCTACTTCTTTTGTCGTTGTTCCATCGAAGCTCAATCAATTATATAGTTGTAAGCTGGTCATTCATTCCATCTTCATTCATTATGCTTGGTTAAGTTGCATTTAATTTCATCAAATAATGTCCGGTTCTTCTCAATTATCCTTTGGTAGTTATAGTGTACATCTGTTACAATTTGTTGTTTACGCTTTATATGCTGCCTGAACGTTTAACTGGTGCTTTGGTGGTTCACAATGTCTTGTAAAGTCTCAAATTCTTAGAGCTTCTGATTCTTAAATCATTGATCTGTTATATATGAGGCTTGCATGTATTTCTTTTCTGTAACCAAAGTAACCATTGTCTGTATATGCAATAAGGTTGCCTTTGGCGTGTGCTCTATTGGCAAAGTGGCGGGGCGACTTGCCCAATTACAAGACAGGTCCCTTTTTTGACCCCCCACGGGCTATCAACTTTTTTGCCCAAATATATCCAATAATATTATCAGTGTCATGAAGATCGTTTGTTTTCTCAATGAGATTGCTTTAATTTGGCTGTTCCGGGATCACAAATCTACTGGATTCATATGCGTAATAATCTGACTTTGCTTTTGCTCGTCTACTGTTGTTTCGAACATCTGAGCATAAAGAGTTATTGCATAGTATTTGTTATTTAAGCGATTGGCATTTGTTGCATGTTTATACTGATGAATGAAATTTAATTATGATACTTATGGGTCTTGCTTGTTTTTTGTGTTATGCATGTCATTGTCTTCCTCCTTCTGGCACCTACAAAGCAGAAAATTACCTAAAGGGCAGTCTTGGTGTACCAACTCTTCTAGGTTTGCAAGGGTTGAGGAGGGGAAAGTCTTTATATGTTGCTAGTTGAAGTAAGCCAAAAACATAATTCGTAAACCTACTACTTTTGACATTATGAGCAGGTGAAAACGTATGGTCTTGTGTATTTTAATAGCTTGGGTGTTTTGGAAATGGGAAACATTGATGAAAATTGATTAAAATGGGAAACAATACACTTGATCCTCTATAAAAGAATATAATGCTAAAGAGAATCAAATCATTCAAGGGGTTGGTCAATCATGGCATATACATTCCTTTTTTACTAAACCTCTCAACATAGACGATGTCTTAGATAGAAATCGTGTAAGTTAACCATCTGCATCATAGGTACTCACTGAAACTACAATAATTTAGTCATGAATCACATTTTCATACAAACAATATTAAGAAAAGGACATTGCAGTTAACTGTTTGTCAAATAAAGCCTGTAAAATATGTATATTGAATGTCTCATTTTGGTCATGTGTCTAGTGCATAAATGACTGGTCAATTCTGAAATAAAAAGCCTACAGAATGAATTTCAGCCACCAAAAGAGAGCACAAGAGTTTTTCTTTGCTGCTATGGAGTCTTCATTTAATAACCAAGAGTGTGAGCAAAAAGAGGAAAATCTGTTTGAAACTGAGCTTTTATTTTGGATTTTGGAAGCCGAGGCCTTCATGGAAACAATCCCTTTTCACTTGTTGTGGAATTTAGGTTTGTGTATATCCTACCCCAAAACCCTACTTTTGTGTGGGATTTATTGTGTTTGGTTTTTTTTTTCTGTATGTTTTCAATGTCTCTATCCTCCCCTTTTCTTTCTTATTTTTCGCGTTCTATGTTCACCATGTACTAGTCCTTGTTTTTTCTTCATGTTTGCTTTTATTCTTTGATGGAAACAACTGCTCTACTATGTGAGGTTGAGGTGAGGTCAAGTCTGTCTATATCTCACCTCTAAACCTATTTTCAAGTGGGGTATAGTGATCTGTTTGGTTTGGTTATATAATTTGGTGAAGATATGTTTGTGTTTTGGTGGGCATGCAGGAAGCGAATGAGAACTTTGAGGATGCAAGCAACGAATTGATTCTAACGGATGAGGAGGTAGTGAGGTTCCAGATAGGGGAGGTTTTCGCTCATGTACCCAAAGATGAAGTGGAGATGAGGATAGAACAAATGACAGAGACGACGACCAAGCATTTGGAGAAACTCAAGGACGAGAAGGATGCGGTGGTTGCCCAAATGGCCGATTTGAAAAAGGTTTTATATGCCAAGTTCAAGGACTCCATCAACCTTGAAGAAGATTGATTGGTATTATCCCATTGCTCAATCTTGTTACCAGTACCAACCATCTTCACTTGCTTGGTTTTTTCTTTTATGGTACTTGATTACTTGCTACAAGTTTGGTTATATTGTTTGAAATGTGATGAATTATGAGAACATGTTATGTAGGTCATGTCTGGGTAACTTTATGCTACTTTATTGAAAAAGTTTTCGTTAGGCAAGTCCTACATTCTTTTTTTCTTCAAAAAAGTATGACTTGAGCTTGGGTGGCCAATTAAAACAAGAAAAGCTTACTGAGAGTTAATAGTTACAAGCAAAATAGATTTTATTGTCAGGTGTTTTTTCATTTCATAATCATGTGCCAAGATGTTATTTATTTGGGTAAAAAATTGATTACTGCAACTCCAATTAGTCCTACATGAAACCGGCTTTCAAGGACATCAATGTTAGAGGGAATTTTTTGGCCCACTCAGTGGTTGAGGCTAGCAGGGGGCGTGGGATTGAACCAAGACCTATCTTATATTTGGACAAAGTCATCTTACCGCTTTGTCAATTAAACCACATGCTAGAGCCTATGGATGTTCTTTATGGTAGCGTTTGAGATACACATACATGATTAAACATAATTGCATATGACAAAAGAGGTTAGGATTGGACACAAGTGTCTGTCTCGTGTTTGGTATAACTAGGACTGGTTATGATAGAACTAGACAAGTTGTCTTCAAAAGTAATAATAGTTATAATTAACACAAAGTAAATGATTAAATAATTTAATTTATAAATGTCTTTACACAATTTTCATATACATAATTACATCTATAGTATACATATAAGCACCTAAAACGGTTATGTGTTAAAATTTAAGAGATACCATTGTCTATGTATCATTTACAAGTTTTGAAGCTAAACATCTCCTATGAACCTTCCACGTCTCAAATATAATATTAAAATCAAATTATTTTTAATTTTTAAGCTATTCTTTACACTCTTATAGTTAGTTATTTAATTTACTTTATATCATTTTTTTTTCAATTTTTATTTTGCATCATTATCATATTATCATACATAATCGTATATTAACTAAAATATATTAAAAAAATATGTTTCACTTTTTACAAATTATACCATTATAATCGTCTTATCAATGACTTCAAAGCTCAATATTGAATATCTTTCAATTTAATTTCATATTATTAAATTACATAAATATGTAGCGACTTACTTTTACAACTTTCATTTTATACTTTATAGTTATCGTATTTAATTTGTTTTATATTTTTTTTTTCATTTCTATTTTACAAATTTAAAGCTGTGATACCCATAACTTTAAATCTTCACATCCCAAGATAATATTAAAGATCAAATATATTTTTATTTTTAAATTACAGTTTATACTCTTATAATTGGTTATATAATTTGTTTCATATTACTTACTTTTT
>NW_020204082.1:0-14349 GCF_001531365.2 Cynara cardunculus var. scolymus
TTTAAATGGTTTTTAGTTCGAGAAGGAGCCATGGAAGCTGGCTCATAGGGGGAGTTTTGAAATGAAAATCAAAACCTCAGAAGGTGCCAAAACTTTTGAAGTATCTTGTTCTCAGAGGTCAACTCAGCAGAACCTCTGACGCTTCTATCAGAGGCTCTGTTACCCTTAGGCCTCTGACAAAACTCTCTTCAATAGTTCTCTATTATTGATATGGTGCACGTTGTTCTGTGGATAAGGGTTAAAGGACATCACGTGCGTGTCAGAAATGGGGGCGCACGTCATCAATCGTGCATCTTCCCAACACCGCGTGTCATATTTTTGATTCGTCACTCCCTATAGCCACTCATCACACTTTTTCTCCAAATAAACGGTTCCCATTCAAAATCCCTCGCTATAAATACCCCTTCCCCCCCAAAACGTAAACCTTTACATTACTCCTTACTCCGACGAACCTCAAGAGTTCCGGCCAAACCTGCAAATATGTCTTCCACTTCATCCGCCTCCGCTCAATCTGTAAATGGCTCAAGCGACAATGAAGTAACCCAATCCCAAGCACTAACTTCTGATGCTCTATCATTTTTCCAAAATCGATACGAGAGAGTGGTACTGGTAAAGAAACCCAACAATTATTTCTTCGTTCCATCTCAATCTGGCTTTCCTGAATATACGTATCCCCTCCTTGAAATTCTTCGTAACCATCCTCTATACTTTGCTCTCTCAGCAACTAAACCTACACCAGAAACATATATTACCCAATTCTTGCTAAGTTCATATACCACTACCCTAGATAATTCTGGATTAAGCATTGTAGGTTATGCTTCACACCCGACGGTCAAATCACTTATTCCAATGGAACTAAATGTATCTACCCTTCGAACAGCCCTGCACCTACCCTCCTTGGCAACTCTCAATTTGGATACCTTCGCCCCAACCCCAACAGACGCCRAATTAATTCAATTCCTTGAATTTCACTCCTACTCTGCCAACACTAAAATTGTTAAAAGGACTGAATTCAAACGAAAAGGCCTTCCCCCAATTTGGAACACTCTGTTCTCGATAGTCAATTGCTGTCTAACAGGGAAGGTCGGCAGCCATGACCAAGCCTCACACGCGATGCTTTCCATTGTATATGGAATCTATTTCAACCTGCCCCTTGATTACGCACAACTCAACTTCGAAGACATGGTGGGATTAATTAAAAAGAAGTGTTCTACTCATAGGGGTGAGAAGTCCAAGATGAAGGCACAAAAGAAGGCCAAAGAGGACCTCAATCATCCAAATCTAATTCTACAGAGGTTCTTTGGTTTGGTCTTTGGTGATATGTTAGAAGAGAAGCTGCCCTCTGCTGAGCCTAATGCGCGACTGTATCCAATGAAGGAGTTCCACCCCACAGAGCATGAGCTAGGGTACAAAATCCCAAGACCTCTATCAAAAGCCATGCTCAAATACCTTAGCCACGCAGATGGGAAAGCGTACAGACGTGGATACAGGCAACCAGAGCCGGTCCCTGAAACCCCTCCATGCATAGGTATCCCCTTAGGAGAGAGTGTGCAAAAAATGAGGGTTGAGGGAAGAAGGGAGGAGCCAGCAGAGGCAAGAGAGGTGAGTGAGGACAGACCGAGAGTAGTAAGTCCCCCACAAAAGAAAAAGAAGACAAAGAAGCCTCAGAAGGATGTTGACTCTTCTGAGAAAAAGAAAGGGAAGAAGAGACCCACAGAAGAAGAGGGTCCAAGCAGTCCTCTGCAAAAGCCAAAGAAGAAGAAATCGAAGCAGGCCTAACCCGCAGAGGTTGAAGTAACAGAGGCTGTACTCCAAGAAAGCCCCGCAGAGGCTGCTCCAAAGCGAAGAAGGTTGCGCAAGGTTGTTCATGAAGAGTCCCCAACAGAGCAGATACACGATGTAATCTTCCACATCCAACAAGTGTTTAAAGCGCCCACAGAAGTAGTAGATTTGGGGACATAAGTCGTTCTAGACGACGAAGAAGAAGAATTGGAGTTAGGTGAGGGAGAAAAAGATGCCGAAGGTACACACCCAAGCCCCCTCCTAGTGCAACCCATATTTCTAGGGACCCTGTTGTAGAGGGAACCCCTATTGAAAAAGGCGTGCACACGCTGAACCCAACCCAAACCTACCTCGCAGAGGACATTCTTTCGTCCTCTGTCGAATGCACAGTCCGGGAACCACAATCTAGTCCAACATCCTCTCAAAAGGATGCTGGTTTTACAATAAGAGCCCATTCGCCCAAGGACTCGTCACAACCCGGAGAGGCATTCGTTGCCCCTCCACACTTGAGTGAACAACCAAATTATGCTTCAGAGGCATATGAGAGATTCACAGAGACTGCGGGTCTAGAACACCCAAAGTCTGCACTCGATCCCTCTGCCAAGTTAGGCTCTGAACCTACTGGGCACGACATCGACACAACATTGGTAGGCTCTCCAATTGGAGATGTTCGAGGATCCGGTGGAAGTCCCCGAGCTGACATCGTCAAACCAGTCACTGAGGGCGCCTCACACTCCAAGGCTACTAGGTCACCATGTGTTGGTGATCTAGGTTCCCATGATACCTATGTGACGAAGGGGGAGTTACAAACCTTCACCACAGCGGTATTCCAGAGGTTGGATGAGTTGAAAAGCTTGTTCACCTCCCAACCAGCGACAGAGGCTCTTGCACCTCTTACAGAGGCTCTGAAGGAGTTGACGTCCATAACTTCTGAGCTAAAGGCAACCATTTCAGCCCTTCAGAGCTCTGTCCTCAACAAAGATGACCTCACAGAAGCTTTGAGCGCTCTGTCTCTCTAACCTTCTTCAATCCAAAAGCCCAAGACAGAACTACCAGAGGTTGCCCCCTAATTCGCTACAGACTTCATTTCCGCCGGCTACACCGATTATTCTGCCTTCAAGGACGAGATCAAAGGGATGTTCTCCTCTGCGGTCACCTAAGGCATTGATTCTAAATCCTCCAAGGTTAACATTAACCATCTAGCCACTCGCAAAGTGCTAGACGCATTGGTTGAAGCCCTTGGAGAGATCGTGCGGAAATACACCGACCAACTCCTCAAGGACGCCCGAGTAAGCAATGAATCTATAAGAGACTGCACCAAGCAACTCGTCAAAGAAGGTGATAACTTCATAAATGAGATCTATCGCTGCATCTCTAAAATGAAATGGGCCACAGAGATGGATATCAACACTACCTCTGTGATTGCTGAGGAGGACATTCAAAAGATGGAGAAGGTGGCTTCCAAAGTTTTAAAGTGATTGAAGAAGGCTCCCTTTACTACTTGCAAGGCAGATGCCACTAAAATCCATGACGATCAAGGAGGTGATGACCATGATCTTCATGAGGGGGAGAAGAAGAAAGAGGAACAAAATAAGACAACCTCTGCCAAACCACTAAAAATAGTTGACTCTGCTGCTGCCCTATTCTCAAAAGACAAATCTCCAGAGCCTAAGGGGAAAGGCAAGGGTAAAGCAGTAGAGGAGTCGCCACAAAAGGGGTCAAGCTCTGAAACGCCAGAGGAGATCAATGAAGAAGAGTATGCTGACCCGGATCTTGTTTGAGCTCTAAAGGCGTCTTTGGCAGAGGCATAGGCGAGAAAGGGTAGAGCCCCCATCCCCAGAGTTGGAGAAGGCTCATCTTCCAAACTCACGAAGATACCAGAAGAAACGTCCACGGGTACGTTTGACGCTCTGGTAGGAAYTGTCAAGCCTATCCTACCAGAGGGGTCTACCCAGAGGCCTATACTAGAAGAAGAATCCAGAACGCCAGAATCTGCCACGGTGGGGATGGTATCTGAGATACTTGAATCTATGAGCAAGATTCCTACGCAGAAGGTACGCACAGAGCCCGTAACCACTGTTGAGGAGATTCTACGATGGCGTTACTCAGTTGTGGACACAGAGCCCCCTTATGACCCAGAGCTTATAGGTATGCCCTCTGCCATTGCAAAGTTCCACTTCTCAAAACTCACAAGGCCACCAGAGCAGGTCTTCTCAGAGCATGTGATCACTTCTCTCGAAAGCATATCTCCGCGCACAATGCTAAAGAAGACCATGCTATACTCTCAGTATGTGGTAAAAAGGGATGATGACAACCTATATACTTTCACAGATGCTGACCTCCACAACCTCTGTGTATTTGACCTAATATTCCTTCACAAGATATTGAACAAATACATGGAGAGAAGGTCAACATATTCGATTTCTCTCAGAAGGCTGATTGAGGTAATGCGCGCTCAAGTGAAGTTCTACAGCCAGAAAGATTTCGACATCGCGATGAGGTTGGCCCAGGCAGAGCTAAAAATTTCTCCTCCACAGAACAGACCAAGTTGGCTGCTTAGATTTCATCCCAACACCATTGTTCACAATCCCATCTTTGGGTTTGTGTTACTGGACAAAGATGAGATTCTAAGGTTCTTCGATCCCAAAGAGACGCACAAATATTCAACAGAGTCTCTTGAGTGGGTGTTCAACCTAGTGGTGACAGAGGTGCAGAGAGGACATTTAAGGGCGGATGAAGTGAACAACCTTCTAGAAACGATTAAGGTTCAAGTCTCCTTCAGAGAATGGATATTCAAATTCTACAAAACCATCAAGTCTGATCTGCAATTTGCCGTAGATGACTATCCAGACTCTGCTGTGGATTAATCTTTTGTAATAGTATAGGCCTGCTCAAAATTTTCAAATCTTTCAATATTGTAATGCTTTTTCAGAGGATGAGTTTAATCTCCTCTTGTATTTTTTCATTAGTCAATTCTTGCATCCATTTGTCCAATTTTACTTTTTCATACTTAGGGGGAGATTGTTAGCTTTATTATTCATCTCTTGTAAAAGTATAGAAATGGTATTCTGCAAGTCTTGACAGAAGGTTATCTTCCACAGAAGACAACAGAGGACTAACGACTGAAGCCTTATGTTCGAGCAAGTAAAGTGTGACAGAATCTCTGATGTCTCTCATAGAGGTTCTGGAAAATGGTCCTCTGTAAATAAGAACATGCAAGTCTATTACAGCAGAGCCTCTAAGATGGCTCACAGAGGGTCTGCGGATTTCGTCTTCTATGAAGATCCTCTTTATTTGCATGTGCTTCTCACGTGACTAGGACTTAATCGACTTTATTTGGACGGCTTAGATGATTTCACGCATCAAGATCTTGTCTGTAAGGTGGTTAGGATCTAGTATAAATAGCGGCTAAGGCCTTTGTAATTAGTGTGCTTTCGTATTGTAATCGTCAATTTTCAATTGAATGAATTGAAAAACCTTTGAAGCTATTCTCCTGTGTTCATCTTCTTCATCATCTTAACTGTGTGTTCTTGGTTTTATTACTCTGTTCTGTTCTTATAATTGTTTCTGCTACACTTTAATCATCTTAGAGTTCAATCAGAGTAACAGATCAATATCAAAGCTGAATTTACAGGTCCAACAGAGGCGCTGGTCAGGAAGACCAGAGGCAATGGAAAGTAGATTTCCCATTTTGGTTAAGTGTCGATGTAGGACCAAAGGCGCTGGTCAAGAGGACCAGAGGCGATGGAAAGGAAATCCCTTGATTTTGTTAAGTGTCCTTGTAGGACCAGAGGCGCTGGTCAAGAGGACCACAGGCGATGGAAAGTAAATCCCTTGCTTTTGTTAAGTGTCCTTGTAGGACCAGAGGCGTTGGTCAAGAGGACCAGAGGCGCTGGTCAAGAGGACCAAAGGCGATGGAAAGTAAATCCCTTGATTTTGTTAAGTGTCCATGTAGGACCAGAGGCGCTGGTCAAGAGGACGAGAGGAGCTGGTCAAGTGGACCAAAGGCGATGGAAAGTAAATCCCTTTATTTTGTTAAGTGTCCGTGTAGGACCAGAGGCGCTGGTTAAGAGGAACCAGAGGACCGATGGATAGGCTGCTTAGCATTTTTCTATGTTTCATAATTGAACCAGAGGCTCTGGTCTTGTAACCAGAAGCTCTGGTAAGTGCATTATGAGGAACCAGAGGACCGATGGACGAGTTACTTAGTATTTTTCTAAGTGTAGAAGTTGAACCAGAGGCTCTGGTCTCGCAACCAGAAGCTCTGGTAAGGGTAAGCATAAGAACTAGAGGATCGATGGACGAGTTACTTAGTATTTCTCTATAGATGTTGAACCAGAGGCTCTGGTCTCGCAACCAGAAGCTCTGGTAAGGTTAAGCATAAGAACTAGAGGATCGATGGACGAAAATTCTATGATTATTCTAAGTATATATGTGAACCAACAGAGGACAATTGGAATTTCAATGAGTTGTCAGAGAACCGAAGGATAAGAAATCATCCTCTGACTTTAGTGTGACTAGAAGCTCTGGTTATGCAATTAGAAACTCTGGTAGTGTAACCAGAGGCTATGTTCAGAGGATCCAGCATGATTGTCGCTATTAAGTATTGTTTAGAAGCTTCCACTATATCATTAAGCGTTTGTTAGATGGTGCACTTTAGTAATCAAATTTATTAATGTTGCAGATCTTTACAATGTCTTCCGATCCTAGTGAATACTCAGCCGATGAATCCGGTTACGTGGTTGGTCGCTCTAGGAGGAACTTAGCTCGTAATGAAGAGATAGACTCGTACGAGCAAGACACAGCGACAGGTGATGCAGCTGCCACTCCACAAGCATCCTTCTTACCCCCAGCGGAGCCATCACCCGATGTTCCACCAAGAACCGATCATGGCTCAAGGATCAGAGTTACACCCAGGAAGGGTGTCCCACTACCATAGTGTGTGACATTTGAAGACTCTAATAAGGTCGTAGGGGAGTCATCCCGACCCCGGTTGGGAAACAGAATAACTCAAGTGGTAACCATGGTACCTGCATCCTGCACTCGGGGCATGAATCCGGCAGAAAGGGATTGGGTGAGGAGAATTGCATCCGATACACAAGTGCACCAGACCAGACTGGGATATCATCGTCACATCCTAAACAACCTGTCCGAAGATATAGAAGCACACCACCAGAGCATAATAAGGAACAGAGAGGCTGCTGTTGCAGCCAGGCGGGAGATTAGGAAGCTGTATGGATGGTTGGTAGTTTGTGGTATGATGATGTTTTTACTGGGAATAGCCATAGGATGGATGTTGTTCTAGAAGGAGAATTAAGGATAGGATACTCACTCTTTTGTGCTGTTASTAGGGATCYTGTTTTGTACCTACCTCCGTATATCAATGCATGAATACCTTTTGAAGAATGCTTATTTATGTCAATTCCTTGTATGAACGAGTTTTCTCTAGTTCGGTTGTAGCAATGTTTGATTATTCTCCATGCGAAGAACATTTTTTGGTATCATTGCTTAACTAAGAGATATCGTCATAGTATTGCTATATGAATGATGAACTCCCATCTATTTTAGGCCATAAAAAATGCCGCCAAGGAGAGAAAATACCGATATTGCGCGACTTGTGTCAGATCAACTCCTAGCCGCACTTCCCAACATAGTTAGTCAAGTGGCTGCTGGCTTGAATGCCAACCAACCATCAAACTCCGAACCTAGACCTCCCAGAGAATGCACTTACAAAACCTTCAGATCCTGTAATCCAAAAGAATTCAATTGGACTGAGGGGGCTGTAGGACTATTGACTTGGATAGAAAGTATGGAATCTGTTCTCCAAATCAGTAAGTGTTCTGAAGCAAACAAAGTGGAGTATGCGGCATGTTTGTTGCAAGGGAGGGCACTTACCTGGTGGAATACCTTGGTACAGACTAGAGGTCGAGAAGCGGCCAACCAACTTTTGTGGGAGGAGTTTAGGAAACTCCTTAAGGCCGAATACTGCCCCAGAAGTGAACTTCAAAAGCTGGAAATGGAGCTATGGAATCTGGAAATGAAAGGGGATAAAATATCTGCATATACGGCTCGATTTCATGAATTGGCGAACCTAGTGCCACATCTAGTAACGCCAGAGGAAGTCTGAATAGAAAGATATATTTGGGGATTAGAGATTCGGGGAAACGTTACCTCGGCCAATCCAAAGACTCTTCAGGAGGCAATAGATATTGCCACCAAGTTAACAAATAATGCTATTTGATCTGGAGGATTTGCTAAGGGAAAGAGAAAGATGGAGGAGTATGGGGATCGAAGAATTGGGAGAAGATTTGACAGAAGCAGGAGGGTAGTAAGTAATTTTGGAGCACAGACGCAGGTGGTAAGACAAGATGACACGACTAAATGCAATAAGTGCAAATTTCCGCATCGAGGGAATTGCGTCATTTGTCAAAGATGTCACCTAAGGGGTCACACATCAAAGGATTTCCAGAAACGATTATGTTTCGATTGTGGTAGTCCAGATCACATGAGGAATACTTGTCCAAAGAGGAAATCAGAGGCAAATGCAAGCTAGACTCGACAGGTCAGTTCCAGAAACCCAGGAAGTCAGGCACGGGGTAGAGCGTTTGAGATTGGAGCCAGAGAAGCTAGAGAGGATCCCAACGTGGTTTCAGGTACGTTCCCTCTGAATAATGAATTTTGCATCAATCCTATTTGACTCAGGGGCAGATAGAAAATTAACTTAAAGCCCCAGAAGTTGGAAGAAGCCTTTGTAATTGAGTTTGCCAATGGTCAAGAATTCAAAGCTAGAGACGTAATTATGAACTGCACTCTGAGCTTAGCCAATAAAAACTTTAGCATATACCTTATACCGATCGAACTAGCAAGTTTCGACGTAATTGTAGTCATAGATTGGCTTTCCAAAAATCAAGCTGAGATTGTATGTTCAGAGAAGTGTATACGGATTCCTCGAGATGGAATGGAACCAATTGTGGTCCAGGGAGACAAGTTGGATCGAAAGATTAAGATGGTATCATGCATGAAGATGCGAAGGTATCTGAAAAAGAATTACAGCGCATATCTGGCACATGTGAATGACGGAAGGGTCACGGAGAAGAGTATTGAGGATTTACCTGTAGTTAGGGAATTCTTCGATGTATTTCCTAAGGATTTACCAGGCCTACCTCCACAAAGGCAAGTCGAATTCGGTATCGACTTAATTCCTGGAGCCGCCCCGGTGGAAAGGGCACCTTATCGCTTGGCACCATCGGAAATGCAAGAAATGTCAATCCAACTTCAGGAGTTATTAGACAGAGGATTTATAAGACCAAGTTATTCACCTTGGGGTGCACCGGTTCTATTCGCTAAAAAGAAAGATGGGTCAATGCGAATGTGCATTGATTATAGAGAACTTAATAAGTTGACCATCAAGAATAGATACCCTTTTCATAGAATCGATGATCTGTTTGATCAACTCCAAGGAGCAAAATATTTTACCAAGATTGACCTACGATCCGGATATCACCAAGTGAGAGTTCGGGAAGAGGACATTCCCAAAACAGCCTTCAGGACCCGATACGGTCATTAGGAATTTATGGTTATGCCATTCGGGCTAACCAATGCACCAGCTGTTTTCATGGAACTAATGAATAGAGTTTGTAGACCGTACCTAGATAAATTTGTAATCGTCCTCATAGACGACATATTAATTTATTCCAGAAGCAAGGAGGACCATGAGCAACATCTGAGGATAATTTTGGAATTACTCTGAAGCGAGAAATTGTATGCAAAATTTTCTAAATGCGAATTCTGGATACAAGACGTATAGTTTCTGGGTCATATAGTCAATGAAAAAGGAATTCACGTAGATCCTGCCAAAATTGAGGCCATTAGGAATTGGGAAGCCCCAAGAACCCCTACGGAAATCCGTCAATTCCTTGGGTTAGCAGGCTATTATCGACGGTTCATCGCAAACTTTTCAAAAATCGCACAGCCGCTCACAACCTTAACCCAAAAGGACAGGAAGTTTATTTGGGGTGAGAAACAAGAGGAAGCATTCGAGACTCTCAAGCAGAAACTATGCAATGCACCAATTTTATCCTTACTAGAGGGTTCGGAAAACTTTGTAGTCTTTTGTGATGCATTGCATCAAGGATTGGGATACGTATTGATGCAAAAAGATAAGGTCATTGCATATGCCTCAAGAAAACTTAAGGTGCATGAAAAGAATTATACTACGCATGACCTTGAATTGGGAGCAGTAGTATTTGCACTTAAGATATGGAGGCACTATCTTTATGGCACCAAATGCACCATTTACACCGATCATAAGAGCCTTCAACATATATTTGATCAAAAGATGTTGAATATGAGGCAACAGAGGTGGGTTGAACTTCTCAACGATTATGATTGTGAAATTAAGTATCATCCAGGGAAAGCCAACGTGGTAGCGAACGCCTTAAGTCGAAAAGAGAAAGTGAAACCGTCGAGAGTTCGGGCCATGAGGCTGTTGGTCCAAACGAATCTAAAAAGGCACATTCTTGAAGGTCAAGAAGAAGCGTTGAAACCAGAGAACCTAAAGAACGAAACCCTACATCGCCTAGAAAAGGAATTCGAAACTCGAGAAGATGGGGTGCGTTACTTTAGAGAAAGAGTTGGATACCGAAGAATGACAGTCTCCGGTCAATAATCTTAAGGAAGCACATCGTTTGAAATACTCAATTCATCTAGAAACCGATAAGATGTACAAGGAGCTAAGAGATTATTACTGGTGGCTAGGGATGAAGAAGGACGTTGCCTTATACGTGAGTCAGTGTTTAACCTGTGCAAGAGTAAAAGCTGAACATCAGAAACCATCTGGTCTTCTTCAGCAACCGGAGATTCCCAAATGGAAATGGGATCAGATAACAATGGATTTCGTCACAAAGTTACCAAGACCAATGAAGGGATATGACTCAATATGGGTCATAGTGGACCGACTTACGTAATCTGTCCATTTCTTACCTATTCAAGATGACTTTAGTACGGAAAGGTTGGCGCAGTTGTATATCAATGAGATTGTGTCACGGCATGGAGTACCTGTTTCTATCATTTCAGATAGAGATAGACGCTTTACTTCCAGATTATGGCAATCAGTTCAAAAAGCACTAGGCACGAGATTGAATTTGAGCACTCCTATCATCCTCAGACGGATGGGCAAACAGAGAGGGCAATCCAAACGTTGGAGGATATGTTGCGGGCCTGTGTATTAGACTTTGGGGGCATTTGGGATACTCATCTGCCATTGGTTGAATTCTCTTACAATAACAGCTATCACACCAGCATCCAGTGCGCACCATATGAAGCTTTGTATGGGCGTAAATGTAGATCGCCACTTAGCTGGGTGGAAGTTGGTGACAGACAGTTGATCAAACCTGACATTATCCAGGAGACTGTCGACAAAATCTCAATCATCCAAGAAAAACTCAAAGCTACGAGAGACCGACAAAAGAGCTACGCCGATAACTGAAGGAAACCGTTGGAATTTCAAGTGGGTGAGAAAGTCCTATTGAAGGTATCTCCGTGGAAGGGGATTGTACGCTTCGGTAAGAAACGGAAGCTTAGTCCAAGGTATGTTGGTCCATTTGTTATTCTCGAAAGAATCGGACAGGTGGCTTACAAACTAAGTTTACCCCCAGAGCTGAGTGCCATCCATGATACATTTCATGTATCAAACCTTAAGAAGTGCTTGGCCGATGAAACAATTATCTTACCCTTGAAAGACATTCAAATTAACGAACGGTTACGCTTCGTTGAGGAACCGGTCGAAATCCTTGATAGTAAAGTCAAGCAGTTAAGGCGCAGCAAGATTCCAATTGTGAAAGTTCGTTGGAACTCCAGGCATGGACCGGAATATACGTGGGAAAGAGAAGATTTCATGAAAAGCAAGTATCCCCACTTATTCTCGAACAAGTCCTGATCTGAATTTGACGAATAAATTTCGGGACGAAAATTTTCTGGCTTGGGGAGACTGTGACAATCCGTCATTTTGGGATTTTAGGTTAGTATTTTTTTAGGATCTTTATTGAGAATTAAGTCTTTCTAGGATTTAGCTATGATAAATAGAGAACGTCTAGCCTAATTCCCAAGATTGGTTCGGAATATAACGTTTCGCCGGGTAACTGACAAAGTTAACTTGTGCAATGTCAAATAGTCTTGAAATGCTCCAAATAAAATAAAGTTGATATTTTAAGTTTTGTATTTAAGAGTTTTAAAAAATTTCCAAAGTCACATTTTGTTGACCAATTAATTTATTAAAGGGTGGAGTTTTAAAATCTTTTATTTCGTTGTTTTGTTTAAATAAATTATAGAGGGGTTTTATCATTTAGAAAAATAATAATTTATAGGGCTTGGGCCTTTAGAGGCCAACCCATTTCTTCTTTAAAAGTCTTCATATAAATACTCCTCTTTCTTTGAAAACTCTCATTTCCAACTCCCAGCTTAACATGTCACCTCTCTCTACTCTCAATCACCCTCCAGCCGATTCCATCTCCTCGCAAGCCTTAAAGGTTCCTGCTATTCTTAAGGATTGCTAAAGATTCTAAGAAAGGGTATGTTTTGAGCTATTCTATCTTCACAAAAATTCGAATGTTTTCATTCCCCTTCACCTACTCGATTCTTTAGGAAATTTATGTGATTTAAAGAGGGGAGATTGTTCATCAAAGACCTGCAAATGTCTTTGTTAGGTTGATAATCTGTGATCCATAATCTTTAATCTCTAAGAAGGAAGGAGAGAATCCTTGCATGTGAGGTCTGATCATATTTTATGTATGATAGGAGCTTGCATGCATCCTTAATCAGATTTATTATTTATCTTTAAAACTCGTTGGAATCGGATTTTATTTTCTGGAGTTTGTTCGAAGATGATGACTCAAGCTAGAGTTTAAATTCTTGAAAATGATGAGCTTGAGACCCCTCTCCATCATTGCTGTCATTTTTGGTGCATGCAATCGGTTTTGGGGACGTGTGACTCAAGATTGTAGAGTATTTAAGAAGAGTCTCAAACCCACTAAAAAATTCTTGATTTTAGAAATTGGCGGCTGTCTTCATTGTTTTGGATGACTTAAGATGACGTCATTAGGTGGTTTTTGGAAGGTTCCTTTTAAAAAGTAAATATTAAAATATCGGCTTCTATTTTACAAAAACCTTGATGGCATTGCATTGAAAGCAACTTTGCTTTACCTTGGGCAAGAAACCTTGTTAAGTAATTTAGTGTTGGATATTGGTCTGTTCAGGAAGTTCGGACGAGCCTAGAAAGCTTCTAAGGGCAACATCTGGATATTCATCAAATTAGTGAGTTCTCACAGCCCCACTTTTACTGCTTTTGATTATTTTATGGGGGAAAAGCATGATATTGAGCAAACTTTGAATGTTTATTTATGTAAAACTTTCGGACAAGGGAACTGCTTAGTCGATGCTTGGCTTGAAACCTCTGGACTAAGGAACTACTTAGTCGGGTTTTTCTAATCTATTTTTGTTAACTGTTATTGCACTTTGAATAAATGTTGAATTGATGTGCTTGAGAATATATTTTTTTTCCAAATAAAGGTCCCCGTCCGTAAACGCTACTTGTGAACTCGGGTACATCCCCGGGCCGTGGTTT
The DNA here is from genome assembly GCF_001531365.2 of Cynara cardunculus var. scolymus. Lineage (NCBI taxonomy): Eukaryota > Viridiplantae > Streptophyta > Magnoliopsida > Asterales > Asteraceae > Cynara > Cynara cardunculus. The sequence continues at coordinate 13,403 of NW_020204082.1, forward strand.
TGTGGATAGCCGCTATTGTGTCGACAGTCCCACCCAGAAAGGGGTGCACATTACCTACGTTTTTCTTGGTCTAATCATATGGAATTTAAACCACCGCTGAATTAGTACTATATCGAACTATGGGGCCTAAGTAGTGTACGGGGTACTTTTGGTTGTTCGAAAATTAATGGGGCAGTTGGTCAGGTAAGGCTCAGTAGCGTCTCAAGTTCTACATCGTGAGAGATTTACTTTTATTAAGTGCAAAGAGTTCACAAATGTTTGCTATTACTTGGGTTATGCTTTGAAACGTTTTATGCATATGAAAACCCGTGAACTCACCAACTCTTTGTAGTTGACCTTGTTTTATTTACATGCTTTTCAGGATTTAAGTAAAGTTGGTTCTATTTTGGAAGCATACTCGTGGCAATATCGATTAAGTCCGAAATTGGAGCATTTTCAGAAAGTTGTATTCATTCTAATTTCGGTTATGTCGATAAACTGGATTTGTTTTTGTACAACTTGAAATGGTGTTATTTATTAATTGTTGCTATGACTCGCTTGCCTGTTACATCTCGTGTTCCCACTTTAGCGGGGTGTGACAGATTTGGTATCAGAGCTTCTGTTATAGAGAACGCTGGTGTTCTTTAATAACCATCGACTATAACTAAAATTTTTCCAAATATTTTCAAGAAGTTTAAAATCATATGATTTTTAAAGCGGTTCATATTGTTACATGTCACTTAAGCAGAGCCTGATCACCTGTTCTTAATTTACGTGTAATGAGAAAAACTTAATCGATCGAACCAGAGGCATGCTCCAGCAAAACAAATTGTTATGAAAAGCATGAGTTTTGTTGCACTTTTATGAATATCCATTGCCTAGGCCGATCAGAGGCGATGGAAAGTAGATTTCCCAATTTGGTTAAGTGTCCATGTAGGACCAGAGGCGCTGGTCAAGAGGACCAGAGG
>NW_020204083.1:0-1244 GCF_001531365.2 Cynara cardunculus var. scolymus
GGTAGTTTCAGTGGAAGTCTTCACTGAGTCTGACGAAGAGACTTCAGTGGTGGAGATTACAACATCTGAAGCTGAAGATACTTCAGCTGGAGTTGTCTTCACTAAGCCTGACGAAGAGGCTTCAGTTGTTTTCTTCACCTTGACTACAGAGGCAGTCTTTGTGGATGATTTCACTTTAGTTGATTTCTCAACTTTGGTTACTTTCTTGCTTAAAGCTAGTGAACCAGCTTTGATGATAGAAGGACACTTACTGGCAACATGTGTTTTTTCACCACAGTGTTTACACTTCCTAAAACTAGTAGCTTTAGGGCCAGGAAGTATGGGATTAGATGTGGGACAAGCTCCAAGGATTCCTTTCTCATTGGTTTTAGGAGGAACCTTTGAGGGAATGGATTCCTTAGGTGAAAAGTTCACCTTGAGCTGTGACTTAAATTTCTGATGCAATTCAGATTTTCTAGTCCTTGAAGAGGAAGAAGTTTTACAAGTTGAAGGAATATATTTAGATCTATTTGTCTTGTTAGACTTCTTGGGAAGGGATGCTATGACAATGGATTTACCTTTGTCTTTGCACCCAGAACTCAACGGAGTTCCTTCAAGATGACTCTCAGTAAAGGAAGAGGACTGAGAGGAAGAAGTGTTGGGAATAGAAGAGACAAAAATACCAAATTTAAGCATGGACTTGTCTTTAACACATTATTCTGGATCATAGGAGAATCCTAGACCAGTCGTTTTCTTGGCAGGGATCTGAGCGTTAATGATCTCAGAGGCCTTGAGAGAAGCTTTACACCATCCTTCAATGGTAGCTTTCTCAGCCTTGAGTTCAGCGATTGCTCGCTCACGCTCAGCGACAGCTTTCTCACGTTCAACAGTGATGGCCTGGTTTACAATAACTTGATCCTTAAGATTTTTCTCAATAGAGGTCAGTTCTTTGATCTTAGAATGACAAATCTTTAATTGCTCATGAAAATCAACGTTAAGCATTTCAGCTTTAGATTTGCCATTGAGGGCATTGTAAAGGTCAACCGTCAGCGTATCCAGTGCAGAAAGACTAGAAGAAGGTTCATTCAGGRTACATACCTGAGTAACAGAAGATGGCTCAGAAGAGGTAGATGTTTTAGAAGAACCTTCGTCAGCATCAAAAGCCATCAAGCAGACTTAAGCTTTATCTTCCTCGTCAGAAGATGATTCATCAGATGATTCAGCCCAGTCATGCTCTTCAGCAATAAGGCCTTTAGCCTTTCGCT
>NW_020204083.1:2794-14453 GCF_001531365.2 Cynara cardunculus var. scolymus
CACTATTTTTGAGCAGACATCCTTGCCTAAAGTTGGTGGACAAAGAGTCGACTAATCGGCTCCGTACTGTTCTAACTTTTGCGAGGGTATGGGTTTGTTCTTTGTGTGCATAAGGACAAGACAACAACAATCGTGCTAAGCAAGCTTCATTTGATAACTGAATGTTGGAATGACCTGAAGGTCTCATCATCACTCGCTGAAGTTAGAGCAGTCTTCACACATATGTAGTCAGACTTGTAATCACTGAATACCGCTTCAGAGCACGTACTCGCCAGTCCCTAATCTTCAGTTTCAGTCTTCAACGTTCGCTGAAGGTTCTTTGGTGTGAGTGTTGTCTTCTTGAAGTATTGCTGTCTCTGATGAATTTACAATGCAAGTTCTTCAGCGATCACTGAACATACTTAGTGATGATCGCTGGAACTGAAAATACAGAAACACAAATACAACGTGAAAGGGAAAAGAGATTATCATCAAATCACTGAGAGAGATGATCAACAACTTCAAAGCCTAATTTGATCCCTGCATAAGAAATTTATTGAGGAACATGTCAAACTGACTGACGTAGTCAGGAAACACCCATCAATCTCAACATTAACCCACATTAAGCTCGTGGAACATTTTGGCCCAACAATACCATAAAATCATCCTTAGTTCTTCTTCTATTACTTTGATGATATTTAACATTGAGATATATTGATTTATTAATGGTATATATGTTTATTTAATTTTTTATATAGATTAACATTTTAAGAGGTTGGTCAAATTGAACGAACTCCATTAGTTTGAGGTATTAGTCAAAATGAGCCAACAACATGAGTTTAGATGATTGGTTTAAGGGAGCCTACCTCATTAGTTGCCACAAAGGCATCTCAGCTACTTTTCATATACATATCATTCATTATCAATCTTTCATATCTCCATCAATATGAGACAAAAAAAAAAACTCAACTCCAATTCAAGAAACGAAAATTACTCAACTATTTGGGTGCAACATTAGTCTTGTGTTTGTTCAATTTTATACTTTAATTTATTTTTAACTTTGTGTTTTGCATGATATTTTAACTGTGTTTTGCATTATAATTTTACCATTTGGTTGGTTTCTGATTCCACCTATGGTTATAGATTTCAAAGCATCCATCACTTTTTTATATATCATTCATCTTCTTCCAAGTTATCATCTTTCCACCAATGTGAGATGATGAAACTCAATCTTATTTCAAGATGATTGATATTTTTGTAAAATGAATAATTTGTTTTCAACTTTGTGTTTTGCATGATATTTAACATAATGTTTTGCACTATAATTTTACCATTTGGTTAGTTTTGATTTCAACAATAGTTATAAATTTTTCAAAGCATTCATCACTCTTTTATATATTCATCACCTTCTTCCAATATAAGTTTTTCTACCAATGTGAGATGATGAAAGTCAACTTTATTTCAATATTTGAGAAACACTCAAACCTCATATTGCCACGTCATCATCATTGGTTTCACTTTTAATTTTGCACTACAATTTTTACCTTTTGGTTGGTTTTAATACCAATCATGGTTATTGATTTAAAAAATGGTCATTCAAAATAAGAAAACCCAATGCATCAAACCTCATTAATTGACACAAAGCCATCCAATCCACATTTCTTATCACACTACTTTCTTCAAATCTTTCAACTTCTCACCATTATGGAACAACTAAAACTAAACCACAATTTACCATTTGAGAATACTTTTAATCCACCTTTCTTATACACACCACTTTGTTATAATCTTTCAACTTCTAACCAATGTGAGACAACAAAAACTCAATCACAATTCACCATTTAGAAATACTTAATTCTCATGGTGTTACATCAATACTCCAAAGGTTTTCTTTTATATATATATAGTTATAAATACATAATATTTATGATTGTAAACACAATTCATTAAAATAAGTTTTTTTTTGCAAAAATATGGTCATCCAAATAAGATAACATTATGAGTCAAGCTTCTTGAGTCGCCACAATGAATCTCATCATTCTTTCTTGTACATATCTCCTTATTTCAATCTTTCAACTGTCACTGATGTGCAATATTTCAAACTCAACTACAATTCACCAACACCTCAATACTCAATTATCATGATGTCATATCAGTACCTCTTGGTTCTTCTTTTAATATATATATATACACACACACACACACACACTAGTTGTGTACCCGCGCAATACGACATGTATAAATTTTATATAAATATAAACGAGAATATCAATTGATGATTACAACAGATAAACACATGATTGTCATAGAAAGACCAAGCCAAATGGAAACACTTTTTCTTTCAGTTTGAATATGAATATGTTATTTTGAACGGATATAGACATATTTTTTTTGCCAAAAAAAAAAAAACTTTTTATAGACGGCATGTTAACCAACAAAACTCGTCTTAAGTCAATCAGTTATCCAAATTTAAAGCACCGACCACCAATATGAGATCGTCTATTAATATTTATGGATTGGAAACCACTATTGGGATAAGTATACACATATAATTCATTTGCAAAGTTGTATTAAACATTAATTTCATACTCAACGTTCATCAAATAATACATGAATTGTTTCATTGGTTTGTCAATTTGTGTTGATTTTTAATTTGATTTTTAAATAGTTTGTTTTGTAATTCAATCTTAATTCTCATACGAAGTATTGATTGTTTTGTTTGATTTATTAACTTCTAGTTTTATACCCATGTGATGCGGCGGAACACGACCAGTGCCATTGAACACAATAACTACCAATACTTCTACAACCAATCAATCAAATCCATTTTTTTAACATTCATTTGTCATTGAAACACAATAGCTAACCAGTACATGAGAAGTTTTCTTTTGGAAAAAATGTAAATAGCAGACTCAATCAAAACTTGAAAATTAGGATCATAATTTACTTTTAGTATTGTTACCAGGTGCCATAACAGTCTACGTATATTCTTTTATTATTGTTAGCATCCGTTAGTTAAATACAAGACCAACCATTGAGAAATAACCATCAATGGCAAAAAAAATCCAGTTTAGCCTGAATCTTTCAACAACACCAAGATGAACAACAATGCAAACCATTAATCTCTGATACAAAATATGTATAGCGAACACAAAAACATCAACATCAATGAGGAAATACAATAACATCAATCCATCTGTATGTGTATCAAATATATGACTATGTCGAGTTAGCTCACCTCGCAATAAGGTTTGAGCTTTTTAGGATCATCCTCAAAGTTCACTGGTTCGAGTCCGGCAACAGTCACTGAGGATTTTCCTGGATGTTTTCCGGACCCTTGGGATTAGTCAAGGATAACACATTTTTACTGAAATGAGAAATATGTAAAAATTGCAGTGGCAAAGGAGTCAAGTAGATCACAGCTTCATCATATTACAACCATTAATAGGTAGCAGAATCAGAGTAGAGAATATACACTTGTTTTGGTTCACTAAAATCTCCGATCCTAATATGAAGACTGATTTAAAATTTGGATATTTAAAGTTAGCTTCTCTTAGATATGGACTTCAGCCTGTATCACAAGTTGAGTTTCAAGAATAACTTGAAAAGCTCGATACAAAATCGAAATCGAACTCGAACTCAAATGTAAAATCAAAATTGATTCGATCAAGAACTATGTCTTCACTTCTTAAATTGGATGCCAGTAACAAGTGAGAGTTGAAAAATAGGTGGTGACAAAATTTTCTCCTTGATGTGAATCCTGAATAATACTCTACATGAAACAACTCAGCTATATGTTTTCACTACTGGAGAAGGTTTCTTGTGCAACATCCCATATTTATTTCGTAGTGGTGTATAAAAGAAAGTTATCTCTTATTTCAGTTGTCATTGAACTGATCAACCAAGCCATAACTTGATTGTCTTTGGCCCTCCATGCTCTGAACTTTGGACTACCAGATGTTGGTTGAGTGACTGTGTCAATAAGATACTCATCTCGATCATGTCCACTTATAAACATCATCATGGATTGTGACCATTGAAGATAGTTATGCCCATTGAGTTTGTGACTCGTGATACGGATAAGGATTGAATTGGTTGAGGTTTGAGTCATTTGAGGAGGGTTCGGAGGAGATACATTTGAGTTGTTTGAGGTCTCGGAAGCAGACATTTGGAATAATATGATAAGGCAGAGATGAAAATAACTTACTGTTGGCTTCTGAGAAAGTGATCATTTGAGTAACAATACCCCAGACTCATTGAAACTTGTAGAGTGAGGAGGGACGAAATTGATTTGATAAATCGACTAACTGAACTCATTTTGATGAGTTAACTGGATAAAATCGATTGGAGGATATTGACTGAAGGATATATGCTGGATGAATCAGTTGGATTGAATCAATGGGATGAAATTGGTTTGATGAAAGCGATTGACTGGAAAAATCGATTGACGATTGTGATTATGAAGGCATGAAATAGAGGTTGGTGTAGGAAGATCAAAAATGGAGCCTAAGCTCTGATACCATGTAGCAAAGATAGTTGGGAATAATTTTCTCTATATTTATTTGAAGAGAATGCTACACCCATTTATATACACACAAAAAAAAGGAGATCCTACCAAATAAATTACCAAAGAGGAAAAAGGAAACTATACAACAAATTACTCTATCTATAGAGCGAATATGCAATAAAATCATTGATTACAGGAGATTGATTCCTAATAATCAGCACACAATGTTTCCACCAGTTTGTTTTCCAACAATATCTATAAAACTAACTATAAATGTATAAATTTACCTAAAAATCCTCGTCGTTATTACGTTCTCTACATCTATAACTAAATGGTTGCATGGATAAATAAAGGTTGTAGTTATGGTACAATGTTGATTCGGTGGTTTTAATACCTTAAATTTTCTTGTTGCCAAAGATATGTCTCGATGTGCTGATGGTGATTATCTTAAAGATGCTTTAACACATGTGGCTTCAAATAGAACTTTTTTCCTTTATAATGAGGGTGACATTGCAACAGGAAAAAAAGGCATACAGTTATCCACAAAAATAGGCTATCAAGATGAAACAAACAACTCTACCTCTGGTATTTGTTTGAAAGTTGATCTCATAGCTTTCATGTGCAAGTCTATCAGTACGTGTAAACAAAACATAGTGAGTGCATAAAATGACTACTAAAATCAAATTCTCATGAAACAAAGTAGAACTGTGAACATAAAAATACAATAAAGAGTATAGATATTGAAAAGTAAATAAAACAGAAGCATTCTTTTGCTTCTATTGTCGATCATCTATCATAAAAAATGAAAATTGAAAATTAAATCTGAAGCATTCTGCAAGAAGAAAGTACTTAAAAGAGCAATGAAATTGAAGTAATGGGGAAGAAGATGAGTATATCTTACTGATGAAGCATCATTTGAAGGGGGGAAACTTGCATAAAGTTGAAAACAGATGGCAAAAATGGAGAAGAACATGCCACAACTAGGTGTCTGCTTTTGAGAGAGAAGATGAAGGATTACACGTATAGATTGATTATTTGAAGGTTGATCTCATCACCGGTTAGACCTGCACCTGAAAATCTACAAGTTCAAGCTTCATGTACAGATTATCGAATCTGCAAACACCATAATAGCATGACGGAATCATAAGTCAAGCATACCAGGAGAACAAAATGTGGGGTTTTGGACAAAAACATACCTCATCGAAGACCAGATTGAAACAAACCTTGTTTCGGAGAGATAAGAAACAAAAAATCTAGGTTTTTGGAGGGACAGAGGAATTCATTCAACTCGAGAGTGGGAATTCGTATTGTCGATGGTGTTTGAATTTGAATATTATGGGATATTGTGTTTGAAAATGGCAAATGCAAAGTCAAATTTTGAAGAAGAGAACGGCAGAAAGACAGAAACATAAAAGGGGTAGGTTACAAAAGTTGCATCGACAACTTGTACATTATGTCTAATGGCTTGTAAATAAGAGATTTCAACATTCCAAGCTTCAATGTATGATACATCATGCATTAAAAACTTGTACTTAAGGCTTTGATTTTATATATATATATATATATATATATATATACTAGTGGTGTACCCGCGCGATGCAGCGCGGGTAAATCACAATTATGAAACATTATTTTTGCCTTGAATAATGAGTTTGTGTTGTTATTTTGTAAATCAACTAATATAAAACTAAACAAATTCCTTTATTTTCAATCACATTAATTATTGCTCAATACATTCATCTTAACAACTCTTGAGAATACATAAAATAATACGTACTTTGTGTAATAGCATATTTTACAAATTCTCAAATTTTTAAATGGATAAAAAATTTCAAAATATATAAAGTAAATCATCTTCAACTCCAATAGTTTTTTTGTATAAAATGATTGTATCTTTGTGCTTAAAGACTTGTATTTAAGAATTTGTCCTAAATGCTTATTAATGTAGTATATAGATATATAGATTACCTCCATTTTCAATATCATCATGTGGCCTGTCCAAAAAGCATTCGGGCGATTGCACAAGGGCCTTATCCTTTGGTCCAACATTTTTGTGAGAGAAAGAGTTATCCACAAGTTTAATACCTAACAGATTAGAGGGAACATAGTCAACCTTTAAACCTTCTTGAAAAGAGATGCCTTTTTGACAGGACTGCAAGGACAGGTCCTTGTCAACCTTTTGTGCCTCACCACCAGCTTTTTGCTCCAATATGGCTACCAACTTTTCTAAATCAACGGCTAGTTCTTCCAAGCTTTCCACCCAAGTGCCATGATTTGGAGAATTGAAAAACGACAAGAACTCATCATGGTTTTCGATACAAGGCAGGTTCCCAAAAACCATTGGAGGTTTTGGATTCAAACAAGTGACTGTATGATCATCTTCCTTGCAGACCTCCCCAGGAAGCTTTGGATGAATATTAACTTCACAAACAACAATGTCTTTAGCAGATGAGGCAGTTCCATGTGAGAAAACGATGGAGCTTTCAGAAATAGAGAGGGCCATGGGTGGACGCAAAACCAGTAACAACCTCCAGACTTTTTTTTCCCTTCATTTGACTCTTAGAGGCAGAAACAACAGACCAAAACATCTTCTCATGCAACAAACGACAGATTTTAAAAAATGAGGTTACCTCTTGTGCTCCTTTGGAGGTTGTTTGTCCAACTTCTTTGGGGTTGGATAAGCACGAATGGCTAAATGCACCTTCTTGTACAGCTCTTCAATGTTTTCCGGGTCAACTCCAGCTTTAATGTATTVAGAGAAGTGAGACTGATACTTTTTCGGCTCATCTTCCATCAAARTCTGCATATAAACCAACTATTTTCAAATGATATGTTCTATTTTCAAAGATGCACTACATCTCTTGTTAAACAACACTCACCCTCATGTAGGAAGCAACATGCCCGCCATAAATGTACTTGCGGTGGACATGTTACTTAGAAAAACACAAAGAAAACAGCAAAACATGCAGTAGTTTGGGACTGTTTTGATACAAACAAGCAGTTTTTCGCGACCATTTCTACAACAAAACAAATTGTAGAAAATGTTAGACTGCAATGAGATGAGTAACGATATCGGACAATCAAGACTTACACGAGCTGAAGAATGATGTCGAGTATGCCATTCTGATCAGTTCTGAATAACTCCTCAAGCTTCCATTTACTTTCTCTGATACACAAAGTTATCCAATTGTAGTTCACGCATAAAGTCTTTAACCACAATCCTCTTGACATGGAATCAACAAGATGAGAAACTGTCTATAAACACAAAAAAAACACACTATGTTCATACATTTTTACTCCCTATGTTCCTATATAAATGTCCAATTCACTTTGTTATAAATGTTAAATATAAGATGAAAATATACGAAGAAAAATACCCACAATCTGAAACTGATTCTCCAAAAAATCAAGATAAAAAGATCAAAAAGTGAAAATTGGACATCTAAATAGAAACAATAGGAAGTATTGAACATTAACGTTTTCCTTTATACCTTGTAAATACACATAGTAGTCGAGTTGTTGAAGGATACCAGAGCAAAAGGTTGCAGTCTTCCCTGTTCCAGATTGAGCTTGTTGGATTACGTCAAGACCCTTGCAGAAAGGGACGATTCCTCTCTGTTGAATTGCTGATGGTTTTTCAAAACCTGCATTCAAAAGAAAAATGTCATATCTGATAAAGAATGATTCTAACAAGACAATCAACTTATATGAAGTAAAACCATATGCAAGATAAGAATAATATAAACTCACCATATGCATAAATTCCTCTCAAAAGATTTTCTTGTAGGCCCATAGCATCAAGACTATCATAAACCTCATCATATCATGTAAAAAAGTCATGCCTGTCGGTTGACAGCCTGTAGCAGCAGCAAAAAGCATTTCATCAGCAAGTACAAAACAAGTACCTTACTCAAATCCCACTTGAAAGCTAGACCTAATGCTTCTTATTTATAAACCAACATCTGATTATGAAGTAGCTACTACACGAATTTTTTTTTGCACAAACTTACAACTCATTCATTTTTGTATCAAATTGGCGAGTATCAAACTGAGAACCTTCTGGTGCTACGCCTGCCAAGACTGCAAAAAAAGCAACAATTAATCTCCACAAACAGGAGAATGAAGAACCGGCAAATCTACACATGTCAATGTCTCATACCAACAGAGGGTTTTACACAATAATTTTTTAACTACCACATCTTACTGAATTAAGAGTTAAAGAACCACCTGCAAAATATTCAAACACCAAATAAATGAAAAGGAAAAGTAAAGCCTACTTACCAACCCTCGTTCTATATAAAATCAAGCAGCACTTAATGCAACTAATATTCTACCCGACCAAACTACAACATACATCATTACAGTTACCTTGAATATAGAATGAACCACCGAGATCGATTGAAGGGGTCCCTAAAGCTACTGAATCGGTAAAAAGAGAAGGGTTACATAAACAATTAGGTTGAAGCCCATTGAAAATTGAACTTTGCTTATGAGAGCAAAGATGAAGAATCGAACCTGGAGATGATTGAATACAGTAGAAAAATTGAAATGAAGAAAACCTGCTGTGTGATGAAAGAAGACGACGATGCTGGTAAGACGGAGGAGAGCAGGATGAGGAGAGCACCGGAGAGAGCAGGGACAATGGAGGAGAGTGTTGAAATAAAAAATATCTCTGATATTTATTTATTACAATGAAATAAAAGAAAATACAGATTACATAATATGAAAAATATCTACCTATATTGAATAGATGAAGAACAGAAAGCATGAATAGCTGCAACTATCTCTAGAGAGAAAAGATAATGAAGCAGTAGGTGAAGTAGAGAAAAAAATGATAAAGAATAAGATAAAAATCAGCTTTTAGGCTTTTTATATACATTTCTTTATAAGCCAACTTTGCCCCTCCATCTTTGAAATAAATGCTCCGCTAACCCTGATGTTTCTCCAAAAGTGAGGCGCGACCCTTCTCTTTATCAACCAGCAACACTTTGTTAAAAAGACAATATCTACCCTGTTCTGTTAACATAATAAGAAACAGAGGACAAACAAGTCAAGTTAGTCAAGATTGCAATATTCATATCTTTTAACACCCGCTCTCAATCTTGACTTTTAAACAGATCAATCATTCTTAAATTTGAGCACAAATAGTTATGATGATTTATATTCAATGCTTTCGTTAAGATGTCAGCTGATTGTTCAAAAGAAGGAATTTTAACAATTTTTAAAACACCTCTACTTATTTTTTCACGAATATAATGAACGTCAATTTCAATGTGCTTTGTGCGTTCGTGAAAAACAGGATTATTTGCTATTTGAATAGCAGATTTATTGTCACAGTATAAACTAACAGGTAGAAGATCTTTTATTTCTAAATCTGATAAAATTTTAAGTACCCAAACAATTTCACAAGAAACAGATGCCATGGCTCTGTATTTAGATTCAGTGGATGAGCGGGAAACAGTACTCTGTTTCTTGCTTTTCCATGAAACTAAAGAATTCCCAAGAAACAAGCAATAACCAGTAACAGAACACCTAGTTGATAAACACTTACCCCAATCAGCGTCTACAAAAGCAGAAAGTTTAAACAGATCTAACCTTGTAAAGCTTACTCCTTTTCCTGGGGATAGTTTAAGATACCTGAGAATTCTTAGAGCTAAATTTAGATGAGATTTTCTTGGAGCATGCATAAACTGGCTCAAACAATGAACTGAAAAAGCTATATCGGGTCTAGTTGCTAGAAGATATATTAATCTACCTATTAATCTTTGATATCCTGTACAATCAGACAATAGAGGGTCCTTGGAGTCATTTGAAGTATGAATAACTAAATTTGTATCCATAGGGGTACTTAAAGGCTTACAACCTAAGTAGCCAAAATCATTCAACAACTCTAAACAGTACTTCCTTTGGGTCATACAAACACCATTAATGCAATCCAAAATTTCAATTCTTAAAAAGAGTTTCAATTTACCCAAATCTTTAATCAAGAATTTACCTTTCAAGTACTCTTTAAAGTTATTAATCTCAGTCAAACTATTTCCAGTGATGACAATGTCATCAACATATACAAGCAAAACAAGAAAAACAGAACCAATATGTTTAGTAAACAGAGAGTAATCACTTATACTCTGAATGAACCCATTATCAGTTAAACACGCAGAAAGTTTGGCATACCACTGACGAGGCGCCTGTTTTAATCCATATAAAGACTTTACTAGTTTGCACACACGAGTATCATTTGAATTATAATACCCTTCTGGAAGGGTCATGTAAACATCCTCAACTAAATCACCATATAAAGAAGCATTATTGACATCCAATTGATATAACGGCCAATTAAATTGTACAGCTAAGGCAATAATACACCTGACAGTAACCATTTTTACTACAGGAGAGAAGGTCTCTTCATAGTCAAGACCCTCTCTTTGACTATATCCCTTAGCTACTAACCTAGCCTTATATCTCTCTATTTCTCCAGTAGATTTATATTTGATTTTATAAACCCATTTACAGCCAATAGCTTTTCTATTCTTAGGMAATTCAGTGACAAACCAAGTTTTATTCCTATGTAAAGCCTCCATCTCATCATTCATAGCCTTAATCCAATTTTGATCAGTATGGGCCTCTTTAAAAGACTTGGGTTCAACAGATTTATTCAAATTTGAAACAAAAYAGTAATTTTCCAAAGACAAGCAAGAATAGTTTACAACTCTTTCAATACCATACTTGACCTTTCCTTCTACCACAAAATCATCAAATTTTCTAGGAAAAGTGCTAAGTCTAGAAGACTTTCTAACAGACTGAGTTTGGGGAGTAACACCCTTAKARATCTGACCTAAGGAAATATTATCATCATTTTCATTAACACTATCAATTGAAAGAACAGCATCACGATAATGTTTGGCAACCATTTCAGAACTGCCCAAAGGCGTCCAACTGGTAACATGCTCAAGATTGTCTTCTTGAGGAAGATCTTGATTATGTTGAGTCTCAAAGCTGCCTAGAGGCTGCCTATTGTCAGTTCCAGAGAGGCTACCAAGAGCACTATGTTGGTCCCAAAAGGGTCTACAAGAATACTAAACAGTTTGTAGAAGGGGGGGATGAATACAAACACAATTTTCAAATTTAAAATATATATTGATAGAGAAGATCAATACAGATTTTACAAGATTG
>NW_020204084.1:0-1170 GCF_001531365.2 Cynara cardunculus var. scolymus
TTTTTACCTGTTCAAAAACGTTTTCTATACTCGTTTCCAAAAACTCTTGTTTTATTTCTAACAACCTATTTGCTCTACTTCTTATTAATACAAACAGATGGCAGCCAAGAACGTCAACTTCTCCATTCACGAGATCTCCATCAAGGCCAACAACCACATTGCCTTGTTGGAGATACCATCCTCCAAGGTGTGTTACCAAGAAACGGCTGACTTCCTCAAATAGTCGTCCTTGGGCTACGCACTCAACCATGAGCCAATCATGGTGAAAGAACTCATTCAGCAGTTCTGGCTCACTACTGAAGTTGTCGAAGTCGAAGTTAAGCCTCGACGCCAGACGGAGCAGATCAACTTCACTTTCAATCGCATGGAAGTGAACTTTGGTGTTTCCATACTCCGGTCGGCTTTCCGTCTTCCCAAGGGCCCCTTCGACAGCGAACCATCTCCCACAGAGATCATCGAACTTATCGATGCCATTGGCTACCAGTGGCCAATGAAGAAGGACTCCAACACCCCTCTGAAGTCCTTAACGAAGATTGAGAAAAATAAGATGTCAGCAATCTGGCAATACCTGTTTTCTCATTTCATCCAATGCATGGGTGGAAAAACTGGAGGTCAGGACCAGGCCTCTAGGATCGACTTAACCATAGGCGTATCTGCGATTCAGCGTCGCAATATAAATTATGCTGTAATCATTTTCGATGACCTGGTGCTCAAACTGAACAAGCGCCAGCGAGAAAAGGTGGTGCCTTACACCAGGTTTCTTTCAATGGTGTTTGCCAAGATCTTTACCCCAAAGAAGGAAACCTTCAGGTTTTCAAGCTTGGATTCAGGATTCTGGATCATAAGCTGAGGGATAGTGATGTGGCACTAACTTCTATTGTGTCCATCACTACTTCTTCTCCTCTGGTTGCCACGACAAGGGTCAACCCCCCCATGTCCAGCCAAGCCACCAAAACCCCTTCAAAATGACCCTCTCAGCCAACTCTTGGTTCTCCTCAGAGAGCCAAGAAGTCCAAAAAAGGGACAGCCACGTCTCTAGCTGGAGCCTCTCAAAAGGCTTCAGTTATTGAAACTAGCCTTATCCCCGAGGCATCTTCTGCTCACCCTCCCAACTCTTCAGTGATCTCTCCCATCACTGTCGTATCAGTGGTACCTACCCCAACCGCCTCA
>NW_020204084.1:1910-3099 GCF_001531365.2 Cynara cardunculus var. scolymus
TTTTTACCTGTTCAAAAACGTTTTCTATACTCGTTTCCAAAAACTCTTGTTTTATTTCTAACAACCTATTTGCTCTACTTCTTATTAATACAAACAGATGGCAGCCAAGAACATCAACTTCTCCATTGACGAGATCTCCATCAAGGCCAACAACCACATTGCCTTGTTGGAGATACCATCCTCCAAGGTGTATTACCAAGAAGCGACTGACTTCCTCAAATAGTCGTCCTTGGGCTACGCACTCAACCATGAGCCAATCATGGTGAAAGAACTCATTCAGCAGTTCTGGCTCACTACTAAAGTTGTCGAAGTCGAAGTTAAGCCTCGACGCCAGGCGGAGCAGATCAACTTCACTTTCAATCGCATGGAAGTGAACTTTGGTGTTTCCACACTCCGGTCGGCTTTCCGTCTTCCCAAGGGCCCCTTCGACAGCGAACCATCTACCGCTGAGATCATCGAGCTTATCGATGCCATTGGCTACCAGTGGCCAATGAAGAAGGACTCCAACACCCCTCTGAAGTCCTTAACGAAGATTGAGAAAAATAGGATGTCAGCCATCTGGCAATACCTGTTTTCTCATTTCATCCAATGCATGGGTGGAAAAACTGGAGGTCAGGACCAGGCCTCTAGGATCGACTTAACCATAGGCGTATCTGCGATTCAGCGTCGCAATATAAAGTATGCTGTAATCATTTTCGATGACCTGGTGCTCAAGCTGAACAAGCGCCAGCGAGAAAAAGTGGTGCCTTACACCAGGTTTCTTTCAATGGTGTTTGCCAAGATCTTTACCCAAAAGAAGGAAACCTTCTATTGTGTCCATCACTACTTCTTCTCCTCTGGTTGCCACGACAAGGGTCAACCCCCCCTATGTCCAGCCAAGCCACCAAAACTCCTTCGAAACGACCCTCTCAACCAACTCTTGGTTCTCCTCAGAGAGCCAAGAAGTCCAAAAAAGGGACAGCCACGTCTCAAGCTGGAGCCTCTCAAAAGGCTTCAGTTATTGAAACTAGCCTTATCCCCGAGGCATCTTCTGCTCACCCTCCCAAGTCTTCAGTGATCTCTCCCATCACTGTCGTATCAGTGGTACCTACCCCAACCGCCTTAATGACCCAAATCACTGAAGATATGAATATCAGCGCCACCACCATTGAACACCCACTTCTCTTCTCGACCATTTTCTCTTCTCCTC
>NW_020204084.1:3847-5358 GCF_001531365.2 Cynara cardunculus var. scolymus
ACGAAGTCCACCAAGAGATGTCCCGCCAGGGTGATCTTGATGCGAACTTCCTTGCCATCCAGACGGACGTTCAAGAAGTTCAAAGTCATCTCCAGACTCTCCAAGAAGCTGTTCAAGCCAACACCGATGCCATTGCTGTTCTTCACAGCAAGGCTGACGATGCTCAGGCTATCGCTAATCAGCAGACTGGCCTTCTACAATAGATCTTGGATGCTGTCCGTCAACCATCTCCAGTGATCCCATCTTCTTTCTCTGCCAGTGATCGCGCCCAGCTCCATGAGACGTGTGAGGCAACAACAAAGAGCTTTGCAAAGGCTAGAGGAGATAATGGTTCTCCAGTGTCAGCGCTTGGACGAACTCTCTGGCCAATTCTCTCAAGTCTTAGCCAGAGAGGGGGAGATGAGGTCCAACGCTGGTGAACCATCAGATGCTGCTCCTGCTCCTTCTCAGACTGTTGGTCTAGTATCAGCTTCTGTTGCAGTTGAAGCCGAGGCTCCTAGAGCTGAAGCAGTTGTTGCTCCTGTAATCACGACCACCAAAGTTGCTCCAACTAAGGTTGTCGATGCCATCCCTAAATATGATGCTCCTTCCATCACTGCTGTTGGTGATGATGATGATAAAGATGAAGATGATGATGATGATGATGATGATGAACCTACCATTCCAGACCCCGGAAGTGATCTAGATGGCGACGACGATGATGATGATGATGAAAATAACTTTACCATCAAGTACCAAAAGCTATCAACCGTCACCAAGGGAGTTGCTCTCAAGGATTCTGCATCCCAGGGGGAGCATAGGCAAGGTAAATCTCCTCCATCAGGGAACCAGGACCCCAAGTCGAAAGGCAAGGCGGTCGCTGAAGAAGGAAACTTGAAGGTATTGTTCAATATCCCTCAACAACCTTTGTTTGAAGACTCTACCTCTCAGGTAGTGATTACTTCAAACTATCAACTTCATATTCCATCAACAACCTGCGGTCGACTGGAGCGGGTACCTGATCAACCCATCTCTTGTGCTTCTACTGACCAGCAGATGTCTGAGCTAAAGGAGTCACTCAACCAGACTAGAGTAAAAATCCCTCTTCGTACCTCTTGTGGTGGTAAGTTCGACTTCTTGCCTGAAGCTGAAAGACTCGAGACATTAAGGGCTGAAGAAGAGCTAGAGCTTCAAAAGAAGCAGACTGAAGACAGCTTGAAGCTGGCCAAGTCACAAGCTGAAAAGGTCCTTCCCAAGAAAAAGTCCAAGAAAAAGGTGAATGCTGCCCAAGCCCAGGCTAAACTTCTTTCTATTGCAGAAGCTGAGCATGAGAAGAACCTGAAGCTAACGAAAAAGGACAAGCGATGGAGTGAAACAAAGCTGAAAAAGAGAATCAGTCCCTGCTCGATTATCAAAGTCAGCATCAGCAGATGTTCTAAAGACGGTGGAACAATGGTCTCAATGTTCATCACCCGGGACAATCTTGATGTCGTTACCGAGTACCCTTCCTACCTTGGCCGTTATGGATACAA
>NW_020204084.1:6853-7785 GCF_001531365.2 Cynara cardunculus var. scolymus
AATATATATTTTAAATTTGAAAATATTGTGTTTGTATTCATCCCCCTTTTTACAAACTTTTTTACTAATCTTGTAGACCCTCAAGGGACCAACAGATTTCCTCCWTGCATGTGATGACCACCTTGATRAAATCCCGGGGGATTCAGAGGTCGATTTTGGACTTGGGTTGCCCCTGGGGGTTGAMGTCTARGATTTCCGGCCCATGAAAAATTCGAATGATTTCTCCAATTTGGATTGTACGTAGGAGAAAATGGACTATTTCTTGTATGGTTTCCAACATAATTTACCGAAACGGGATTCTCGGTGCAAAACTCATAAGAATGACTTTCACCACAGAAAACACAAAATTCAGTCATGGAAGAATTTGACATTATGGATTGAACTTGATTATTTTTCCCCATTCAAGTTCAAATTAGTATTTACCAAATTAGTTTGTTGGGTTCAAGATTGTGCTTAAAATATTGTATTCAAGTTCTCTCTTTTGTAATAGTTAGCTTTTACTATTTTCCTAGTATAAATAGTTTTTAGCTGGTTAATTGTAATTAGTTTTATGCTAATCACTATGTAATTCTCTGAAGAAATATCATTCTCAAGCTTGGTGAAAAATCTCTTTCTACTCATCTCATTGTTCTTGAAGATTTATCTGATTGTGTATGATAATTGGGATTCACAATTSGTATCACAGCAYAAAAGCAGCAATTTGATAGGAGGATTACACATTTTTTTTGWGGAATTTTGCACGAATKTTCTGGATTTAACGCACTGTTCGTCGTTGTTATTGATCRGACTTYTAAATTTCTACTCTAATCTCATCAATTTTGATTGTTAATTSTTAAAATTTACACTATTAGATTCGCATTTACATTCTGAACATCTTTGATTCACACAATTTTGAGTTTTAATCAAGTTTTGAACCGATTTTGGTAGATTTT
>NW_020204084.1:9350-10555 GCF_001531365.2 Cynara cardunculus var. scolymus
CATTTACATTCTGAACATCTTTGATTCACACAATTTTGAGTTTTAATCAAGTTTTGAACCGATTTTGGTAGATTTTTGAGTTTACGAAAAAGTTTTTGTTCTTCAAAAGTTCTTAATTTTTCAAGTTTTGATCCAAATTTTTAGTAAAAAGTTGATAAAATTGTGATTGTGTTTGAAGATTAATCGCATAACTCTTGATCGATTTAGGATGAACCGCTTAACTCATTGTGCGATTTAAATACTTGGTGAATCTGTGATTTGTTTGGTGTGCGATTTAGTGATAAACCGGGTAAAAGTKTGAGCGATATCGGGWTAAATCGCTTGTAGTTGTGTGCGAGTTAGAGTTAAATCGTTCGACGTTGTGTCTGATTTATTGATAATCCGATTGTGACCGTAAGCGATTTAGTGTGCGATTTAGTTTATCCGCTTGATAGTGTGCGATTTAATCTTGCTCATATTGTGGTTTGTTAGATTTATTCTGTTTGATCGGATTTTGACTTTGACCATATMTGTGCGGATTTTAAAGTTGACTATTTGTGCGAATTGTTGAACTTGACAGTTGAGCGATTTAAATAGTTTGACTTTGTTAATTGTGCGATTTAATTGTTTGATTGTATATTATATTGTGTGGATTACATTTTGTTTGACTTGTTGACTTGTTGACTTTGTATGTTCGTATTGAATTTTGTTAATTGTTGAATTTTTTTATAAGTCTTTGATTTGTCCAGATATCTAATCCGGATAAACTGTGAGTTGCTTAGTATTTGACAAACTTAGTTGTCTGGATATCTAATCYGGATAAGCTTGTCCGGACTTCTAATCCGGATAAGTCGTGGTGCTTAAATTTTTCCAAGTCTCGAATGAGTGTGAAATTCCTGTATGCGATTTCTTGAGATATTTTTGAATTTTAATTCTTTAAATCAAATTTTGAACTGTAGAAGATCCGATATCATAKTAATCAGATAAAATGAGTTCAAGAGAAGTTATGGCTATTGGTACTGATACCAAGCCACCAGTTTTGTTCAGAGGAGATTACAACCAATGGAGAGATAGATTTCTCAATTTTATTAAACGAATGAAAGAAGGAGAGCTAGTAATGAAATCTCTTATGGAAGGACCAGCAGTATTCTGGAGAGAAACACCTGCCATTCCTGCTGAAGGCAGACCTGCTCATAGAGTCATAAAAGAGAAATCCAGATATACAG
>NW_020204084.1:11700-13165 GCF_001531365.2 Cynara cardunculus var. scolymus
CATAATAAAGTTGATATTATAAAATCCAAAATAAAAATATAAAAGTCTCATTTAAATGTTCAAATAATTTTACAAAAATTTAGAATTTTGATTTAATAATGATATTTTTATCAGTATTTGATAAAATTGTAGTATGCTAACATTTAAATGGTATCTATTTTATGAGAAAATAAAATAAATATGAGATGGTTTGGGCMTTGAATGGGCCGGCCCCTTTATTCYCATATAAAAACCCCACTCTTTTGAAATCTACCATTTGACMTTCATTTGTATCACTCTCTTTCTCTCTCTAAGACTCTTAGTCTTCCACTCCAGCCGAATCCACCTTCCAAAACCCTCTTAGATTCCGTAAATCTTGAAGWACATTCAAGTCTTCAAGTAATAACAAGCAAAAAGCTAAYAGACTAGTTTTAATATCTTTGTATCTTTTTCAACATTATTTCTCATTTCCGTCACATTTCTTTCTTCTCTTTGAGCTAAAATTTTCTGAAGAATCTAAGATGGGAGATTATTCATCAAAGACATGAATATGTCCTCAAAATGGTGATAATTTGTGATCTACAAACTTAGAACCAAAGAAAATGGGGTAAAACCACATTGCATGTGGAATTTAACCATTAAAAGTAACATTTTGGAACTGACAGATTGTTACTAGTAAGTTGTGTCGAATGAATCTTCTAAAATAAAAGTYCAAATGCTTTGTTTTTCCTTTAAAAAAATGTATTTTGACGAGTGGTTGTTTTATTSTCTTTGGTTTCACTCAAAAATATTGAGTTTTGAGCATTTAAATGCTCAATATGAAACTCTGGTGCAAAATGATGCTGTTGGACAGAAATGTACATGCATGTTCAAAATGACAATTCTCTCAAAAACTAATAAAAATGTGTGATTCTTCTTGTGGAAGTTAGATTAATGAGTTAAGTTTACAACTCAAGTGGAATCATTGAAAAACATTAAGTTTAGACCTTCCATTTGACCTYAGATTTGACAGACTRCAATCTGTCTWGATTGCTTTGACATGTGAAAATRAGTTGGACATTTAATTTACTAAAATATTTCTAAAATATGTGGAATTTGGAMAKAATTTGTCTAACACAGTAACATTTGTGGTATAAAAAKTTGAAAACAAAATGACTTATGGAAGATTCCTTTTGACAATGATTGGTGAAACCAAAATTCCAGAAACAGAACTTACATTTCTGTCCAAGTGGTAACTTTTTRTGCAAAAGCCTTCAACCTTAAAATACATAAATATTGGACTATATTTAAGAACAATTAATAAGTATCAACTTTAAATCCATAAAAAATCATTGGCATTACATAAGATATAATTTGACTTTATCTTCATCAAGACCCGATAGCTAATCTAATTTTTGGACTGTTTAGGAAAGTAGGGCGGACGTATTGTGCTTCAAACGTCATCAAGATTTTGGATATTCATCAGCAAACTTGTGAGTATTCACGT
>NW_020204084.1:14475-15329 GCF_001531365.2 Cynara cardunculus var. scolymus
AAAACAAGAATTTCTAAATAAAATTGAAAATTTAGAAAATTCTAAGGTCAAATCGGAACGAGTTGAGTCTGAATATTTTCCGTGTGCAAAATCCTTAAGTGACACTTYTGATTTAGAAGAATTAAAYGTTTTGAATGAAGAAATAAAATTTTCAGATATCTTGAACTCAGAGAATTGTTAGATGATGAGATTGATAAGTTTGATTTCTCGAAGAAACTTCCCAGTCACGAAGATTTTATTGTTAAAAATGAAATGACTGATGATTCCGAYGTAGCTTCAGATTTAAAAAAAAAWTTCAATACAAAACCTGTTTCTGAGAATTGGTATTATAAAAAGAATAAATCTAAAAAGAATTCGAGAAAACAGAAGAAGCTTACTGAAAAGAAAAATAAACATAAGGTTCATCGTTCATTTAAAGCTGATGATTTTATTTTTCCTATTTCAGATAATTCATTGAAGTTTAAGAAGATTTGGAGAGTAAAAGATGAAGATAAATCTTCAAATTAACAAAAGAATAATAGTTTTTGCTGATTCTGTATTAAATAATTCAACATTGAATAATCTTGTACACAAATATTCAGTAGATGAATTGTTTGATATAAAGAATAGTAAAAATAATTGTTCTCCGTGTAGATTGGATGGGATGTTTATGTTTTTTTACTTCTTTTAAACCTTATCATGTCATGCATTCTGCTCTATCTGCTTTATCTAAGAAAATCAATTTTAAAGAGCGTTGGTTTGGTACATACAGTATACCACCAACAAAAACTGATCTGAAAGGACCCATTCTAAAATAGGCACCAAAACCCAATTGATTTATTGATCCCAGATCTCTCAATAACACTAATAATTGA
>NW_020204085.1:0-3540 GCF_001531365.2 Cynara cardunculus var. scolymus
TAGAATCTGCTATTTATGAACTGCATTTCATAAATATTTAGTTAAGTTCTTAAACCGGACAAAGAGTRTCCGGAGTTCTCYTTAAACCGGTCAAGAGGTGACCGGATCTCATCTAAATCGRTCAAAGGTTGGGCGATGTATTGTTCGGATTGTTTTAAATCGGTCAAAGGTTGCGCGATGTATTGTCCGGATTGTTTTAAATCAGTTAAGTTGTGAGCGGTGTATTGTCCGGACTTGTTATCTGGACAAAGATATTGACTTAATTCTAAGTGTTAACCGGACAAAGCTTATACAAGGTTGACCGCACTTCAAATCCGGCTAATGTGTTAAACTTTTGAGATGTAATGGCGGTGTAACCGCGAGAGAGATGTAATGGCGGTGTAACCACGAGAGAGATGGAATGGCGGTGTAACCGCGAGAGAGATGTAATGGCGGTGTAACCGCGAGAGAGATGTAATGGCGGTGTAACTGCGAGAGAGATGAAATGGTGGTGTAACCGCGAGAGAGATGTAATGGCGGTGTAACCGCGAGAGAGATAAATAAGTATACGTATCTGAAGAGGTTTGATTTTGAACTGATTGTTTAGAAAGTGTGTTATTTGTTTAAGATTTATACACTCACTAGACCTTTTTGGGTCTAACGCTCAGTTGTTGGACTAACTGGTTTTGCAGGTCATCATACCTCGCAGGATAAAGGAAAGAGAAAAGTTTAATGTTGATGACATTTGTTTACTCATAAATGTAGTAAAGAAAGTTTTTGTTAGTCCGTGTTTTGTAACAATACTATTTTTAGTATTATGAGTTTATGTATGTGGATTATTTGTATATGGAAATTGTGGGTTGTTAAAGTTGGTATCAGAGCCTTAGTTTAAGGGATCTGGGTATTTGCAAAATACTTAGACTTAAACTAGAGGTGCGGAAGTTATGATAATAGGATTCACTGGGACTATGAACATGGGGAATATGTTATAGTTGAACCTATTATGAGAAAGATAGATTATATATGATTGATATAATCTGAGATATGGATAGGCTTGAGGATAAATGTGTTATTATGTTTTGATTATAAGAATAATCATGTGTGTTTAATTATGACAGAAAGAGTTATACATTGAGATATGGCAGATAATTTCAAACAATCAGAAAGGACCTCTACTGGTTATAGAAGAGGTCGGGGAAGAAGAAACGTAACACAAGAAGAGGACCCGGAGAATGTGATGACGATATAAACGCAAAGTCGTAGCAGGGGTCGAGGAAGAGGTAGGGGTACTAGACAAGAGCAGGAACTGTCGGCTCAAGAAAGTTCAATGTCTGGTCATGGAAGAGGAAGGGCAAGGGATGGACACAATGTTCCTGATCCCGGATATATTACCCAGGAAATGTTGGCAACAGAGTTGGGAAAGTTCCAAGAAAGTTTAGTGAATTTGTTGGGACGTACAGCCCAAAATAATCCAGAAGTGGTATGAAATTCCGATTATCAGGAGGAAGCTGGAGCTAGTACACCGGTAACTGGTATATTTGTACCCCTTACTTCGTCCTCAGTACAAAAAGGAGGAGATATCAAAATGTTTATTGCTTGTAAACCTCCCAAGTTTTCTAGTGAGCATGATCCTGTTAAAGCCATGTGTTGGCTTAAGGAGATAGAGTTGAGTCTGTAAATTAGTAAAAGTGCAGAAAAGGACAAAGTCATGTTTGCTGTATCTCGTTTGAGATCAAGTGCTTTATATTGGTGGGAAGTCCTGTCCAGTTCAGATCCGAACATTTTGAAGACCATGTTGTGGGAAGAATTTATGGTTAAGTTTAAGATGCAGTATTGTCCTGAAGCTGCAGTACGAAAATTGGAAGATGATTTCCTTCGTCTTGAACAAGGAAACATGTCAGTCCGCCAGTATACAGAAGTTTTCATGGAACAATCTAGATTCGCTGAAGCCTATATTATATCTGAAAACAATAAAGTAAGAAAGTATATCTGGGGGTTGGAATCGAATCTTCGGAAATATGTGATATCCAGGAATCCGACAACATTTCAAGCGGCAGTTGATGCTGCTGAARYWCTAGAACAWGACATYAACCGACAACCACAAGAAAAGGTTGGAGAGAAAAGAAAGGGGGAAGCTACAGTAACTGATTTTCGTAGACCGAGGTTTATGGAAAATTTGAATCGACCAGTCTCAAGATTTGCTGATAGGGCGTGTACCCAATGTCATAAGATACATCAGGGAAATTGCAATATAGAATCTTGTGTATGCTTTAAATGTCAGGAACCAGGACACATAGCTCGAGACTGTCGGATGACGCGGAGGTGTTTTACTTGTAATTCGTCTCAACATGTAAATGTTGATTGTCTGCAAGCAAAAGGTCGAGGGTCTGGTTTTGTTGGAGGAAGGGGATCTGGATATTCTGGAGGCCAAGAACCTGGTTATGTGCCAACTGGTCATGGACAAATGGATAATCATGTTAATCCAAGTGGACGGGGAGGGATAAGACAAGCAGAATCTAATGCAAAAGGGAGAGCCTTTCAGATGAAGAGAGGCCAGGCAGAAGAGCACCCTGAAGTGGTAAAAGGTACATTCCTTATTAATTCAATATGTGCCAAAGTTTTATTTGACTCGGGTGTAAATCGTTCTTTTATGTCACCGTCATTTGTTACTTGTGCATATTTAGAATCTAAAGCGTTGAGTGAGGATTTAATTGTGGAAACAGCAAATGATAGTGAAGTTTCAATTAAGGAAAAGATAAATGAATGCTTCATAAGTATAGAAGGGTGTGAAGTGCCTATACAGTTATTTCCTTTGCCTTTAAGGGAATTTGATATAATTATAGGCATGGATTGGTTAGCTGAAAGCCAAGCCAACATAGTCTGTAATGAAAAGATGATTCATATAGACTTACCAGAAAAAGGAAGAGTTGTGATTTATGGAGATCAGCGGGATCGTTACTCTAGTCTTATTTCAGTCTTGAAGGCTCGAAAGTATGTACAGAAGGGATGTGTTAGTTTTCTTGCATATGTTATAGACATGAAGAAAGAGAAGGGAAAGATGGAGGATATCCCAGTCGTAAGAGAATTTCCTGAGGTATTTCCATAAGATTTGATGAGTCTACCTCCAAACCGAATGATAGAATTTCAGATCGAATTAATTCCTAGAGCAACACCTGTTGCACGCACACCATATAGATTAGCTCCTTTTGAGTTAAAGGAGTTAATGTCTCAATTGAAAGAATTGTTGGATAAAGGTTTTATCCGACCAAGTACTTCCCCAAGGGGTGCGCCGGTGTTTTTTGTGAAAAAGAAGGATGGATCAATGAGGATGTGCATTGATTATGGGGAACTGAATAAATTGACAATAAAAAATAAGTATCCTCTCCCAAGAATTGATGATTTGTTTGATCAATTGGTTGGGGCTACTTATTTTTCAAAGATTGATTTACGGTCCGGTTATCATCAATTGAAGATTTGGAATGAAAATGTGTCGAAAACGGCATTCCGTACACGGTATGGTCATTATGAATTCCTGGTTATGCCATTTGGACTCACAAATGC
>NW_020204085.1:4361-5272 GCF_001531365.2 Cynara cardunculus var. scolymus
ATGGAAGATTTTGTAGTTTATAGTGACGCGTCAAAGATGGGTTTGGGTTGTGTACTAATGCAACATGGAAAGGTAATAACTTATGCTTCTGGACAGTTAAAAGATCATGAAAGRCAGTATCCTACTCAYGAYATGGAATTGGCGGCARTAGTGTTTGCTTTGAAGMTATGGAGGCATTATTTRTATGGAACGAAATGYCAAATCTTCACAGATCATAAGAGCTTGCAACATCTGTTCCATCAGAAGGATCTGAATATGCGTCAGAGAAGATGGTTGGAATTGGTAAGTGATTATGATTGTGAAATTTTGTATCATCCAGGAAAGGCAAACGTAGTAGCCGATGCATTAAGTCGACAAGAGAAAARTGGAACCATCAAAGCTATGGCTTTACGAGTTGAATTGCTACCTAGTATTCAGAAAGAATTACGAGACTTTCAACATGAGGCAATGAAGGAAGATAAGATTAAACAAGAAAGAATAGGTGGATTGATTTCTGAATTTGTGAAAGATGATAGAGAGTTTTGGAAGTTCCAGAACAGAATTTCGGTACCATGTATGGTGATCTCAGAAAACGTATTTTGGGTGAGGCTCATAAGTCACGTTTTGCAATTCATCCAGGTACAAATAAAATGTATCGGGATTTGAAGCAACATTATTGGTGGCCAGGTATGAAGAAAGATATTGCTAAACATGTTGAGCAATGCATGACATGTCTCCAAGTGAAGATTGAACACCAGCGTCCTTATGGTAAGTTACAATCTTTAGAAATTCCGGTGTGGAAGTGGGAACATATCACTATGGATTTCATAACCAAATTACCAAAAACATCAAAAGGGTATGATGCTATATGGGTGATAATAGATCGGTTATCTAAATCTGCACACTTCTTACCTATGAAATAGTCATATTCG
>NW_020204085.1:8527-17236 GCF_001531365.2 Cynara cardunculus var. scolymus
TATTATTGGAAGGATTGGGGAAGTGGCTTACAAATTAGAACTTCCATTGGAATTAAGTGGGATTCATGACACGTTTTATGTGTCGAATTTGAGGAAATGTCTAATAAGTCCAGATGTGGCAATACCATTACCTAAAATTAAGGTAGATGAAAAATTATGCTATGAAAAAACCCTTAAACAGATTACTGACTACAAAGTGAAGAAGTTGCAAAACAAAGAAATTGGGTTAGTAAAGGTTCAGTGGCGTTATCACAAAGGACCAGACGCCACATGGGAATCGGAGTCTGAAATGCAGATGAAGTATCCCTACCTTTTTGCTTAAGGACGGAATTCTTTTAAGGAGGGAATGTTGTAATATTCGGGTTTCAAGTTTTGATTTAAGATTTTTGAACATATATATATATATTTATATATGTGTGTGTGTTAGGATTATGTGAAGATTTTTAAGGTGTGTATATTGGGGAATAATTTTAAAAGCAAGGGGGAGTCGGCTGGAGACACCGCCCACTTTGTTTCCTTATTACTATATATAGAAAACTTTTGTCAAGATAAAAAGGTTACACTCTTGTTATAATAGGAGATCCTTCTTTTGAATCATACGAATTGGCAAAGAAGAAGAAGAGAATTCAGGATCAGGATTCTTTGTTTAAGGTAGTGTATATTGCTTTAAAGTATTGGTTATTACATCTTTTAGTGCTAGAATCTGCTATTTATGAACTGCATTTCATAAATATTTAGTTAAGTTCTTAAACCGGACAAAGAGTRTCCGGAGTTCTCYTTAAACCGGTCAAGAGGTGACCGGATCTCATCT
This sequence comes from Cynara cardunculus var. scolymus, assembly GCF_001531365.2. Taxonomy (NCBI): domain Eukaryota; kingdom Viridiplantae; phylum Streptophyta; class Magnoliopsida; order Asterales; family Asteraceae; genus Cynara; species Cynara cardunculus. The sequence goes on from NW_020204085.1 coordinate 9,339, forward strand.
AAATCGGTCAAAGGTTGGGCGATGTATTGTTCGGATTGTTTTAAATCGGTCAAAGGTTGGGTGATGTATTGTCCGGATTGTTTTAAATCGGTCAAAGGTTGGGCGATGTATTGTCCGGATTGTTTTAAATCGGTTAAGTTGTGAGGGGGGTATTGTCCGGACTTTTTATCCGGACAAAGATATTGACTTAATTCTAAGTGTTAACCGGACAAAGCTTATACAAGGTTGACCGGACTTCAAATCCGGCTAATGTGTTAAACTTTTGAGATGTAATGGCGGTGTAACCGCGAGAGAGATGTAATGACGGTGTAACTGTGAGAGAGATGTAATGGCGGTGTAACCGCGAGAGAGATGAAATGGCGGTGTAACCGCGAGAGAGATGTAATGGCGGTGTAACCGCGAGAGAGATAAAATGGCGGTGTAACCGCGAGAGAGATATAATGGCGGTGTAACGGCGAGAGAGATGTAATGGCGGTGTAACCGCGACAGAGATGAAATGGCGGTGTAACCGCGAGAGAGATGTAATGGCGGTGTAACCGCGAGAGAGATAAATAAGTATACGTATCTGAACAGGTTTCATTTTGAACTGATTGTTTAGAAAGTGTGTTATTTGTTTATGATTTATAAACTCACTAGACCTTTTTGGGTCTAACGCTCAGTTGTTGGACTAACCGGTTTTGCAGGTCATCATACCTCACAGGATAAAGGAAAGGGAAAAGTTTAATGTTGATAACATTTGTTTACTCATAAATGTAGTAAAGAAAGTTTTTGTTAATCCGTGTTTTGTAACAATACTATTTTTAGTATTATGAGTTTATGTATGTGGATTATCTGTATATGGAAATTATGGGTTGTTAAAGGTAATCGCATATGCATCACGACAATTGAAAAATCATGAGAAGCAGTACCCAACACAGGACATGGAATTAGCAGATGTAGTTTTTGCCTTAAAATATTGGAGGCACTATTTGCTAGGAACAAAGTGCAAAATTTATACAGACCACAAAAGCTTTCAGCACTTGTTCAACCAGAAAGAATTAAACATGAGGCAGCGTCGATGGATAGAACTAGTCAACGATTATGACTGTGAAATTCTTTACCATCCAGGAAAAGCTAATGTTGTAGCTGATGGTTTAAGCCGAAAAGAAAGAAGTGGGACTATCAAAACTGTGGCGATGAAAATAAATGTAAAACCAGATTTTCATACAAACATTCAAAGATGTCAAGCAGATGCTATTAAAGAAGATCATTCAAAGGTCGAAAGATTGGGAAAAATGATTGCTAACCTAGAGAAGAACAATAAAGAAATTCTATGCTTCCAAGGACGAATCTGGATACCACGCTATGGAAATATTCGCGATATAATTCTGAAGGAAAGCCATGAATCTCGATATTCCATTCATCCAGGTACTACTAAAACGTATAAAGATTTGAAAACTTTTTATTGGTGGCCAGGACTAAAGAAAGACATAGCAAGGTATGTGGAAAAATGTGTGACGTGCCTACAAGTAAAGATAAAGCATCAAAGGCCTTATGGAAAACTGCAATCCTTGGAAATTCCTGTTTGTAAATGGGATCACTTCACAATTGATTTTATTATGAAGTTACCCCGAACCCCAAAAGGGTATGATGCCATATGGGTAATAGTGGATCGTCTATCCAAATCTGCACACTTCCTACCGATAACATAAAGTTATTCGTTGGAAAAGTTAGCTCAGATTTATATTAAGGAAATTGTGACAAGACATGGGGTTCCACTATCTATCATCTCGGACAGAGATAGCAGATTTACATCGAAATTCWGGGAAAGTTTTCAAAAGGCATTAGGATCCCAAATTCGATTAAGTACAACATATCATCCTCAAATAGACGGACAAAATGAAAGAACAATTCAGACACTTAAAGATATGCTAAGAGCTTGCATCATAGATTTTGAAGGATTATGGGAAGATCATCTTCCACTAATAGAATTTTCATACAATAATAGTTATCATTCCAGCATCAAAGCGGCTCCATATGAAGTGTTGTATGGTCGGAAATGCCGAACCCCTGTATGTTGGAATGAGGTGGGTGAGAAACAACTAACAGGTCCGAAAATTGTGCAAGTAACTTCTGAAAAGATTGATCAGATTCGGGAAAGAATTAAAACAGCTCAAGAACGTCAGAAAAGCTATGCAGATAAGCGCAGAAAATCAATTGAATTTTGCATCAATGATTTGGAAAGAAAGGAAAACTCAGTCCAAGATATATTGGTCCATTCAGAATCTGTAAACGAGTTGGGCCAGTAGCTTACCAATTGGAATTACCAGAGGAAGTTAGTCTAATTCACAATACTTTCCATGTGTCAAACCTAAGGAAATGCCTTGCTGATCCTAGTATGGCAATACCACTTCCGGAGATTAAGTGGATGAAAAACTGAATTTTGTGGAAACTCTAGAAGCTATAACTGACCACAAAACCTGTGTGTTGAGAAACAAGGAAATAAGTCTAGTAAGGGTACAGTGGCGATTTCACAAAGGTTCAGAAGCAACATGGGAATTAGAATCAGAAATGAAAGAAATGTATCCATGGTTATTTGAATGAATTCCGGGATGGAATTCTTTTGGGAATTATGAACAGGTTCACTTTGACATATATGACTGAGGTTTGTCTTTGGATGAACTACTTCACATGAATTAATGGGAGCATATAAGGGTAGAACATCATAAAAATGAGATTAACTTCTGATTAGACTAATTATGACCCAATTAGCACTATTATAACTCTATTAGACTCAAAATGGATAAATAAGCCCATTTTACTCTTTAATGTCTGATTAGACTGAATATGAGCCATTTAGTCTCATTTCGACCCAAATGGACTCCTTTTGGAGAAATATGCCTACTAAAGGTCTAACGAGATTAATTACGATCCACGTATTATCATTTTGACCCAAATGACTCGATCAATATTAATTGTCCCATTATATAACCCACTAACACCAAATGCACCCCTTAGGAACCATTTAGTATCATTTTGAACTAATTTGACTTCTTATAAGGAAATGGGCCTATTAACCCAATTACAGTCTGATGAGATTAATTATGATCCATTTAATCTCATTTTGACACAAAATGACTCGATTAAAGGAAATCCGCACATTCTACCTACTACGGCCAAATGGACCCATTATGGACCCGTAAGGATCATTCTACCTCAATTAGTCACATTAACGTCTAGTTATACTAATCCACAAGGAGAAATGGGCCCAAGACGCCGTTTAGGGTCTAATGAGTCAAATTATGACCTAGTTAGTGTCATTTTGACCCAATTGGACTTCTTAAGAAGAAATAGCCTATTATATCCTCTAACACGAAATGGACCCAGTAAGGTCCAAAGAAACCCATTCTACCTCACTTATGTTCATTAACTTCTCATTAGACTAGTTGTGAGCAATTTAGTACCAATATCACTCAATTAGACTCAAATTGGAGAAAGAAGCCGATTATACCCATTAAGGTCTGATCAAAATAAATATGACCCAATTAGTGTCATTTTGACCCAATTATAAAGAAATGGGCCTATTAAACCAATTTGGGTCCAATTAGATTAATTATGATCCATTTAGTGTCATTTTGACACGAATGGCTTGATTAAAAGTAGTAGGCACATTCTACCTACTGAGACCAAATGGACCAATTAGGACTCTTAAGAACCACTATGCCTCAATTAGTCGCATTAACGTCTAGTTATACTAATTATGACTCATTTAGTATCATTTTGTCCCAGCTAGACTCCTCAAGGAGAGCTGGTAATTATGACCTAGTTTATGTCATTTTGACCCTATTGGACTCCTTAAGGATAAATAGCGCAATATATCCACTAACACGAAATGGACCCAATAAGGGACCATTAAGACTCATTCTACCTCAATTGCTCTCTCATTAACTTCTGATTAGACTAATTATGACCCAATTAGCACCATTATAATTCTATTAGACACAAAATGGAGAAATAAGCCCATTTTACCCTTTAATGTCTGATCAAACTGAATATGAGCCATTTAGTCTCATTTTGACCCAAATGGGCTCCTTTTGGAGAAATATACCTTTTAAAGGTCTAACGAGATTAATTACGATCCGTGTATTCTCATTTTGACCCAAATGACTCGATCAATATTAATTGTCCCATTATATAACCTACTAACACCAATTTCACCCGTTAGGAACCATTTAGTATCATTTTGAACCAATTAGACTACTTATAAGGAAATGGGCCTATTAACCCAATTAGGGTCTGATGAGATTAATTATGATCCATTTGATGTCATTTTGACACAAAATGACTCGATTAAAGGAAATCCGCACATTCTACCTACTAGGACCAAATGGACCCATTATGGTTGTTCATGGACCCTCTGGTAATCGCATCTCTGGTTGTTCATGGACCCTCTGGTTGTTCTCCAGACTTGGTCAATTCTGCCTTAATGTCTTCATCGGTCTTCTAGTTCTTCATCACTTATTGTTTTTCAATACTTTTACACTTTATGGATTATGGGGTCTAACAAGGATCATAGAGTTTTTGTTTCTTCTTCCCACCTTTCTTCACAGTTAGCCGGTCAAGGACCTTGACATACCTGGACATCCTTTTGATGAGCTCGTTGATGGTGTCCTTGATAAGTGTCTTCTGTCTCGACTTGGATTGCAGAATGGCTTGTCTGATCTCCATCCGTTCGCTGTATCCATAGCGGCCAAGGTAGGAAGGGTACTCGGTAACGATATCAATATTGTCCCTGGTATGAGCATTGAGACCAGCGTTCCACTGTCTTTAGAACGTCCACTGATGCTGACGCTGATAATTGGGCGGGGACTGAGTCTCTTTTTTAGTTTTGCTTCGCTCCATTGCTTGTCCTTATCCACCAACTTCAACTTCTTCTTGCGTTCAGCTTCTGTAATCGAAAGAAGTTTAGCCTGGGCTTGGACAACATTCACCATTTTCTTGGACCTTTTCTTGGGAAGGACTGTTTCAGCTAGTGACTTAGCCAGCTTCAAGCTGTCTTCAGTCTGTTTTCTTTGAAGTTCTAGCTCTTCTTCAGCCCGTAATGCCTTGAGTCTTTCAGCTTCAGATAAGAAGTCAAACTCACCACCACTAGAGGTACGAAGAGGAATTTTTACTCTAGTCTGGTCGAGTGACACCTTCAGCTGAGTCATCTACAAGTCGGTAGGAGAACGAGAAGTGGGTTGATCAGGTACCCGCTCTAGTCGACCACAGGTTGTTGATGAAATATGAAGCTGATATGTTGAAGTGATCACTACCTGAGAGGTAGAGTCTTCAAACAAAGGTTGTTGAGGAATATTGAACAATATCCTCAGGTTTTCTTCTTCAGTGATCACCTTGCCTTTCGACTTGCAGTCCTGGTTCCCTGATGGAGTCGATTCACCTTGCCTTTGCTCCCCCTAGGATGCGAAATCCCCGAGAGTAACACCTTTGGTGACTGTTGATGGTTTCTGGAACTTGATGATAAAGTCATCATCATCATCATCATCGTCGTCACCATCTAGATCATCTTCGATGTCTGGAATAACAGGTTCATCATCGTCTTCATTTTCATCATCATCAGCAGCAGCAGCAGTGATGGTATGGACATCATCCCTAGGGATGGCTTCGACATCCTCATCTAGAGCAGCTTCGGTGGTCGTGATTACAGGAGCAGCAACTGCTTCAACTCCGAGAGCCTCAGCTTCAACTGCAACTGAACTGATACTGGGCCAACAACCTGAGAAGCTATAGGAGCAGCATCAGATGATTCACCTGCATTGGACCTTATGTCCCCCTCTCTAGCTAATACTTTAGAGACCTTGCTAGAGAGTTCGTCCAAGCGCTGATGCTGGAGAACCATAGAATCCTCCAGCCTTTGCAAAGCATTAGCTAGAGTTGTCGTTGCCTCACGCGTCTCATGGAGCTGGGAGCGATCATCGACAGAGAAGGAAGATGCCATCACTGGAGCTGGTTGATGGACAACATCCAGGATTTGTTGAAGAAGACCAATCTACTGATCAGCGATAGCCTGAGCATTGTCAGCCCTGCTGTGAAGAACAGCAATGGCGTCGGTGTTGGCTTGAACAGCTTCTTGGAGAATCAGAAGATGACTCTGAACTTCTTGAACATCTGCCTGGAGGGCAAGGAAATTCGCATCAAGATCGCCTTGATGGGGCATCTCTTGGTGAACTTTGTTGATCCTGCAGAGGACGGTATCAACGGCGTGAAGGACAAGCTTGATATCATATGACATATCATAGTCATCATCAATTTCTTCATCTCCTCCTTCATCTTTCTCTCTTTCTTCCTCCTCTATTTCCTGAGCATCAGGATGATGCATCGAAGAAGGACCTGCAAAAGAAGAAGTGTGAGCTAAGGGCTCAAGGTTAGAAGAAAAGAAAGGGTAGGAAGATGGAATACCTGAGGGGCCTTCAGTGACATCTAAAGGATTGTCACTGGCATGAGCAAAGATGTCCTCAAGAGGATGGACATCCGTATGCCAAGGAGCATCGAGAGGAGCAGCCTCAGGTCTAATGGTGCGCATCTCAGTATCAGGAAGGACAGTCGCTGATACATCATCGACATGTGTAAAGACCAAAGAGGGAGGAGAAGAGAAAATGGTTGAGAAGAGACATGGGTGTTCAGCGGTGGCGGCACTGATATTTACACCTTCAGAGATTTGGGTCACTAAAGTGATTGGTGAAGGTACCACTGATACGACAGTGATGGGAGACATCACTAAAGAGCTAGGGGTTGAGCAGAAAATGCCTCAGGGGTAAGGCGAGTTTCAATAACTGAAGCCTTTTGAGAGGCCCCATCTAGAGACGTGGTTGTCCCCTGTTTGGCTTTCTTGGCTCTCTGACGAGAACCAAGAGTTGCTTGAGAGGGTCGTTTAGGAGTTTTGGTGGCTTGGCTAGACGCGGGGGGGTTTGCCCTTGTCATGGTCACCTAAAGAGAAGAGGTAGTGATGGACACAATGGAAGAAAGTGCCACATCACTGTCTCTCAGCTTATGATCCAGAACCTTGGATCCAAGCCTGAACGCTGGAAGGTTTCCTTTTTTGGGGTAAAGACTTTTGAAGATCTTTGTCACTACCATCGAAAGAAACCTGGTGTAAAGAACAACCTTTTCTCGCTGGCGCTTGTTCAGCTTAAGCACCAGGTCATCGAAAATGACCGCAGCCTAATTTATATTGCGATGTTGAATCACAAATACGCCAATGATCAAGGCGATCCTAGAGGTCTGGTCCTGACCTCCAGTTTTTTCACCCATGCACTAGATGAAATGAGACAACAGGTATTGCCAGACAGCTGACATCCTGTTCTTCTCAATCTTCGTCAAGGACTTGAGAAGGGCGCTGGAGTCCTTCTTCATTGGCCACTGGTAGTGTTGATCCCAGATATCTCAATAACACTTATAATCTAGTTATGACTAACCAAATTATAGTGATTTTACGAAGAAAGTTAAGAAGACTCAAAAAGTAAAATATGAATATTCAAGAACAGTTTGAGCTTCAAAGGTTTTAGTTTATAAATAATAAAACGTAAAACACAAAGTAAAACTTCTCACATATGCATTTTTTGCAATAGACCTAGTCGTCTATTTATACTAATTAGCTAATGCTAAGATAACTAACTATTGCTACTTTCTAGCAAATATTCTAGCTAATGAATAATGTTTATCTTTCACATGGATCACTATTTACAAGATAAACTATAATTCCAGTTGTTGATTCGTCATCTCCAGCTGTCATTATTGATGTGGCGCTTTCATCCTTATCTTCAAGTCTTTAATGCATGCTTGGATGAATACTTAGAAAATCTTCTAAGTGTTAGTCTGTCCATCGTATCGATGAATACACTTTCCATCGCATCATCGAT
>NW_020204086.1:0-890 GCF_001531365.2 Cynara cardunculus var. scolymus
CTTCACGAATCCAGAATTCGCATTTGGAGAATTTTGCGTACAATTTCTGGTCCCTAAGTAGTTCTAATATCATCCTCAAGTGTTGCTCATGATCCTTCTTACTTTGTGAATAAATTAGTATGTCATCTATGAAAATGGTTACAAATTTATCCAGGTATGGTCTGCAAACTCTATTCATCAGATCCATAAAGACCGCTAGTGCATTGGTTAGCCCGAATGGCATAACCAAAAATTTGTAATGACTGTACCGGGTCCTAAATGCCGTTTTGGGGGTGTCCTCTTCTTGAATTCTCACTTGATGATATCCGGATCGTAGATCKATCTTTGAAAAGTATACAACACCTTGAAGTTGATCGAACAAATCATCGATTCKAGGAAGAGGGWATCTATTCTTGATGGTCAACTTATTAAGTTCCCTATAATCAATGCACATTCTCATTGRCCTGTCTTTCTTCTTGACGAATAGAACCGGTGCACCCCATGGTGAGAAACTAGGTCTTATGAATCCTTTATCCAATAATTCTTGGAGTTGACCTGATAATTCTTGCATTTCTGATGGGGCCAATTGATATGGTGCTTTTGCCACTGGGGCAGCTCCAGGGATTAAGTCGATACCGAATTCGACTTGTCTTGGCGGGGGKAATCCTGGTAAATCCTTGGGAAATACATCAGGAAACTCCCGAACTACAGGGAAATCATCAATACATTTCTCTTTGACCTTCTTATCTATAACGTGTGCCAAAAATGCAACATAATTCTTCTTTAAGTATTTTTGCATCTTCATGCATGACACTATCCTAATTTTTCGATCTGACTCATCTCCTCGAATTACTATTGAGTCACTTCCTTCATGAGGAATTCGGATAACCTTTTCCGAACAAACTATTTCA
>NW_020204086.1:1260-2809 GCF_001531365.2 Cynara cardunculus var. scolymus
ACTGATATGGAGGATAGATTCCATACTCTCAATCCAGGTTAATAATCCTACGGCTCCCTCGGTTCCATGGAATTCCTTTGGGTTGCAGGATCTAAAGGATTTATAGGTGCATTCTCTGGGTGTTCTAGGCTCAGAATTGGTTGGTTGGTTAGCGTTCAGTCCTACCGCTACCTGGCTGACAATGTTGGGGAATGCGGGCAAGAGTTATTCAAATACGAGTCGTGCAACTTCAGGGTTTTCTCTTCTTGGCGGCATTTTCTAGGGCCTAAGTCAAAAGGGAATCTCGTCATTTTTTTGGCAATAACATTGATAATAACTTCATCATCTAATGATGCAGAGGATATTCATCTTGAGGATAACATTTGAACATTTTCATAATCGAACAGAATAATTTTTATATTCAACCATGGCTTGATGAAGATAAGCATTTCTCAAAAGACATCATAAGTTCATGGTTGTTTACAGCCCACCAAAACAAGATCTTAGATTTCAACGCAAAAGAGTAAACATCCTATCACTAGTCAACATTTCTAGAGTAACATCCAACCAATCAGCATTCCTAGCATCAGCATCATCATCCCACTCACCACCAGGCACTTGTACAATCTCCTAATCTCCCGTCTCACAGCAATGACAACATCTGAGGTTCTCATCATACGCTGGTGGTGCATTTCCATCACATCGGATAGGTTGTTCAAAATGTGGTGGTGATATCCTAGCCGGGTCTAGTGAGTCTGAGTATCTGATGCGATTCTCTACACCCACTCTCGTTCAGCCAGATTCATGCCCTGAGTGTAAGATGCAGGTACTCCCGTCACTACTTGAGAGGTCCTGCTCCCGTGTTGTGGTTGGGATGACTCCCCTCTAACTCTAGTGGAATTCTCAAAAGTCACCCGCTGAGGTAGTGGAACTCTTTTCCTAGACGTGACTCTAATCCTTGGACCATGAAAGGTTTGAGGTAGAATATCGGGCACTGGATCCGATGGGGGCAATATGGATGCAGGTGGTGAAGCAGGTGTCTCGCTAGTTGCTGTGTCCTCATGCTCATAAGGGTCTACCTCTTTAATTGATGGATGAGCTTCTTCTGGATCGGCGAACCACATAACCGGATTCGTCTGCCGAATATTCACTAGGAGTAGATGATGCCATAGTAATCTGCGATATTAACAATCCTAATTACAAAATGTACGATCTATAAATGCTTAGTGTTGTAACCAAAAGCTCCTAAGCAAGGTTAAGGATGGCACTCAAGCTAGAGCCTCTGGATGGCCAAAGTCTCTGGTGGCATTACCAGAGCCTCTGGTTGCATTACCAGAACTTCTGGTTGCATTACCAAACTTAGAAAAATTTTGGGTTCTAGTTCATCGGTCCTCTGGTTCCACATACATACTTAGCAAACCAATGGCCGCTGGTTCAACATCCACACTTAGAAAAATAATGGATTTCTCGTCCATCGGTCCTCTGGTTCCACATAACCAGCGCTTCTGGTTCAACACGAACACTTAACAATATAAGGAATTTCTATTTCATCGCCTCTGGTCCTTCTAAC
>NW_020204086.1:4265-14062 GCF_001531365.2 Cynara cardunculus var. scolymus
ATATCATAGTGCAAAACCGTCATTATTTCATGACATAAACAAATCTTGACTAAACAGTTCTTTAGTCCCACAGTTTTATAATTAACAGTATAGTTTGCATAACTTCATGCTTTTCCCCCAGTTTAAATAAACAAAAAGCATTAAAAGTGGGGCCGTGAATACTCACAARYTTGTTGMTGAATATCCAAGAACTTTATGACGTTTGAAGCGCTAAACGTCCGCCCTAACCTTCCTAAACAGTCCAAAATCCAATAATTAGATCACCTAACAGGTCTCAATAAAGATAAAGTCAAATTATATCTTATGTAATGCCAATGAGTTTTTATGAATTAAAGTTGATACTTATATTATTTGCTCTAAAAATAGTCCAGAAATTATATATTTTAAAATCAAAGTCCTTTGCACAAAAAACGGATCACAACAGCAGTTAATAATAACACCATTCAAGTTTTACAAAAATAAATCAAGTTTAACACCCATAACCAAATTGGGATAGAATACTTCTTTTACAAAAACTTCAAATGCRAACTTAATCGGTATCGCCCCAAACATGCTCCAAAAACTTCATTTCTTACTTACTCCCTAAAAAGCATGAAGCATAAAACAAGTCAACTACAAAGAGTTAGTGAGTTCACGGGTTTTCATATGCACAAAACATTACAATGCATAAATCATTTCTTGTAAACCTATACATAACTTCTGCACATAATAAATGTAAATCCACAACGATGTTTTAAAACTTGAGACGCTACTCAGCCTTTCCTAACCAATGTGCCCCATTATTTTACGAACGACCATAAGTAGCCCGTACACTCACTTAGATCCCACAGTTCGTAAAAGTACTAATTCAGCGGTGGTCCAAATTCCACATGATTAGACCAATAAAACATAGGTAATGTGCACCCCTTTCTCGGTGGGATTGTCAACACAATAGCGGCTATCCACAATACCAAGGCCCGAGGACATGCCCGAGTTAACAAGTAGCGTTTACGGACGGGGACTTTATTTGGAAACATACTCCCAAGCACATCAATTTAGCATTTATATCATAGTGTAAAACAGTAAACAAAACTTGACTAAACAGTTCTTTAGCCCAACGGTTTTGACTAAACAGTTCTTTAGTCCAAAGATTTTAAACAAAGCATCAACTAAACAGTTCTTTAGTCCAATGGTTTTGACTAAACAGTTCTTTAGTCCAATGATTATAAATAAAGTATAGTTTGCRTAACTTCATGCTTTTCCCCCAGTTTAAATAAACAAAAAGCATTAAAAGTGGGGCCGTGAAAAACTCACTTGTTAGACGATGAATATCCAAGGATCTGATGACGTCTCAAGCGCTTAACGCCCTGCCCTAACCTTCCTAAACTGTCCAATGACCAGAAATTAGATTACCTATGGGTTCTCGACAGAGATAAAGTCAAGTTATATCTTATGTAATGCCAATGGGTTTTACGAATTAAAGTTGATATATTTTTTATTAATTTTTCTAAAAATAGTCCAGAAATATGTATATTTTGTAATCATTTCCTTTGCACAAAAAGCTGCCATTTGGACAGAATATAAATTCTAAATCTGACATTTTTGTCTTCACAAATCATTGCCAAAAAGGAACCTTCCACAATTCTTTTTATGTCCAAGTTTTATATCGACCAAAAAAAAGGAATTAAACAGACTTTTTCCCAAATTTCAAGAAATAAAGATGAGTTTAAGGTAATGATCATTACCCTATGAGTTCACGGGTTTTCACATGCACAAAACGTTACAATGCATAAATCAATTCTTACAAAACTATAAGTAACTTTTGCACATAATAAATGTAAATCTATAACGATGTTTATAAACTTGAGACGCTGCTCAGCCTTTCCTGACCAATGTACCCCATTATTTTACGAACGACCATAAGTAGCCCGTACACTCACTTAGATCCCACAGTTCGTAATAGTACTAATTCAGCGGTGGTCCAAATTCCACATGATTAGACCAATAAAACATAGGTAATGTGCACCCCTTTCTGGATGGGACTGTCAATACAATAGCGGCTATCCATAATTACCACGGCCCGGGGACATGCCCGAGTTAACAAGTAGCATTTACGGACGGGGACTTTATTTGGAAACATACTCCCAAGCACATCAATTTAGCATTTATATCATAGTGCAAAACATAAACAAAACTTGACTAAACAGTTCTTTAACCTAAATCGCACAATCAATTCACAGATATACAAGATTTAAATCGAACAAACTTTAAGCGATTTACACTTAAATCGATCAAGAGTTATACAGACTAGATTCAAGCAAAAAAACACAATTTTTAACACTTTTTCACCAAAAAATGGATCAAAACCTGCAAAAATATGAGTTTTTGAAGAACACAAACAGATTTCGAAAACTCAAAAATCGATCAAAAATGGTTCAAATCTTGATTAAAATCGAAAAAGATGTGAATCAAAGTAGTTTAGAATGTAATTACGAATTTAGTAGTGTGAATTATATSARTTAAAGATCAAAATCTATGCGATTCAAGCCAAAAAATGCRATTTTGGACTGAAGAACATCAAGAACAGTCGAARAACACCAAGAAYAGATCGTTAAATCCTCTAAAAATCGATGCAAAATCCTTGAAAATTTTGTTTAATCCTCTAAACAAATTGCTGCAGATAGCTCTGATACCAATTGAAATGTCCAAATCATACAAATTCAGAAACAATCTTCAAGATGAAGATCAAGAATATGAGTAGAGAGAATTTTCACCAAATCTTCAATGTATTTCTTGAGAGAAAATATTGCAACACTCTAATCTGATTAATTGCATAACTAATTACAATTAGAAAACTAATCACTATTTATACTAAGGAATACAATAAAGCCAAACTATTACAAAGCATATAAAAGGAGAACTAGAATACAACATTAACGCACATACTTGAACCCAACAGAAGATCATCGCGGTTCTACATTCGAGGGAAGAATGTTAGAAGATCTTTCTCAACAAATGATTGTCTGAAGATTTCAAGTGGAAGATTGTTTTTGAAAAAGACATAGAGTGCTTAAAGCATCAAAGTTCAAAAGAGACTAAAAGCGCGGAAATTCTTTCAAGTCTGAATACGAAGGGGGGAGAATGTTAGGACTGTAATTTAGTATAAAATTGTATTCGTCTTGAAAGTTAATTTTGTTTATAATTGTGTAAAAAGTCAACGTGTTTGACTTTTCTTTAGTTTGTTTGACTTTGACTTTGTCTAGATGTTTGACCCTATATAAAGGGTAAATCCTTGTAATTTTAGTTATAAGCATATTGTAAAAATCAGATACGTAATAATAGTTTGACCATATTTTGGATTCTTGACTTTCTCTCTCAACTCTCAAAGTGTTCTTAGAAGATATATACAAATTTGTCATTGTTAAAGAGCTTTACTTGAAGATTGATTGCTAGGGACTATCAACCAAGATAATATTTTCCAAAGTAAACACTCTTAGAATTATAGCTTCCTTGTGTTTTACATACGTAATATATATATATATATATATATATATATATATATTATATATAATTTGAAATTTTCATGGTGTCCATCATTCCACAAAAAAATGGCTTTATACGACATCATACATTATAGATCTTAGTTTTATAGGACCAAAATATAAAGATTTATATCTAAAACCATTAGAATAGGTTTATAGAACAATTTTAGGTGTTTTAACAAATTCTTTAAGACGCTTTATGTAACACCTGAGATATTTTTTCCCCTATTCTCTACTCCGTTCACATTTAGGATTCCATCTCTCTCTCTTGAAGTGTGCGTTTTCTTTTTATATGTCTATAAATATTCATATACTTATTTGGGAGCTTATAACCTTTGTATATTTGGTCTTCTTTTGTTTGAGAGTTTTAAGGGGGGGGGGTTTAGTTGCTGGTTTTTGGTAATACCCAATAGACCTTCCCTTCCTGGGGAAGGATTCCTTCCCTTCCTTTACCTGCCCTTAGCTATTTTTTAAAAAGAAAGGAGAAAAAGGTGGACAAGAAGGRAAGACAAGAAGAAGAAAGACGGGAGAAGCAGCCCTAACTGCTGCTCGACGCACGCAGCAAGCAAAACCAAGAAACAACCTTAGCTGCTGTTTGGAAGGGCCAAGAAACAGCCTTAGCTGCTGTTTGGAGGGGGCAAGAAACAGCCTTAGCTGCTGTTTGGTAGGGGTAAAAAATAGTCGAAGTGTTGTTTGGAAGGGGCAAGAAAGCTGCTGATTGGAAAGGGCAAGAAAACAGCTGTAGCTGGAGGTTGGAAGTAGGAAACAGCAACCGCAGCTGCTGTTTGGAAGGAAACAACACAGCTACTGGTTCGGAAGAGGGATAGCCAACTGCCGTTTTGGGATGGTTCTTGGCCTGGAAATCGCTGTTGATTCGCGTCCCGCTACTGGTTCGAAAGCGGTCGTAGCTGCTGGCTTGGCACAAAGAGAGCGCTGGTCTTGACCAGCTCGCAGACCCTGTGCCGCACAAGAACCCCCGCGTTACACCAGGCTGTCGCACCGCACCAGGAACAGCCGGCGCCTTTCTCCTTCCCCTTCTGTCTTCATCGATTGCTGCTTCTTTGGGTAGAGGTGCTATCTTCTTGGATTAAGACCTGTTGTTTTCATCGTCTCATTTGTCATCTCTAGTGTAAACGCCCCTTATTGGGTGACTTTCTTTTGAGTCTTAGCTTCCGTCAAGTTCTTGCTTGGATCCTGGCTACTTTATGATCATACATTTATATATCATATGTTCTTTCATTTAGATTATTTTTTTTGGGATGTTACACTTTAAGATAAAGTGTCCTATTAGCTATTTTATCGGACACATTTTAGAACACTACTAGAAAACTGGCCATTTTCGGCGCAATTTCCGGCGGACGGAATTCGCCGCTAAATTTCCGGTGGATTACCGGCGGATTTCCGTTGGACACTAAAAAAGTCAACTTTTCGTTGACTCCCACCTATTTCCGGCGGAAATCATAAGTACGTACTTTAATCTTGAATTTACATCTAATTACAACACTTTACCGGCGGATTTTCGGCGTGTAATTAAATATTTTTTTTAAAAAATAATTAACAATTTCCAGCGGATTTCCGAAGGATAATTAAATTATTTTCTTAAAAAAAGAATTAACTACTTCAGGCGGATTTCCGACGGACAATTAAATTATTTTTAATTTATTTTTAACCATTTCCGGCGGATTTCCGGCGGACAATTAAATTATTTTTTAAAATTTTTTAACCATTTCCGGCGGATAATTAAATTATTTTCTATAAAAAAGAAATAACCATTTCTGGCGGATTTCCAGCAGATAAATAAATATTTTCTTAAAAAATATATACCAATTTCCGGCGGATAAAAAAAATATTTTCTTAAAGAAAAGAATTAACAATTTCCGGCGGATTTCTGTGGGACACTAAATATTTTTAAAAAAATTTAATTATTTCCGGCGAAATTTTTTAACATTTTTCAAACTTTTCTTTTAACGGATGTTAGTTGGGATTTAATGGATCGTATTGAGCTTTAACGATTCTATTGGACATTAATGGAACGATTGGTCTTTAATAGATCGTATTGGTCTTGAATGAACCGTATTAGGTTTTGATAGACCGATTGGGCCTTAATGGACCGTATTGGGCCTTAATGGACCGTATTGGGTTTTAATGAACCGTAGTGGGTTTTGATAGACCGATTGGACATTAATGGATCGTACTTGGCTTTAATGGATCGTATTGGGCTTTAACGGACCGTATTTGCTTTAATGGACCGTATTGGGCCTTAATGGACCGTATTGGTCTTTAATGAACTGTATTGGGCCTTAATGGATCGTATTGGTCTTTAATGAACCGTATTGGGTTTTGATAGGCCGATTGGACATTAATGGATCGTATTGGGCTTTAATGGATCGTATTGGTCTTGAATGCACCGTATTAGCTTTTGATAGACCCGATTGGGAATTAATGGATCGTATTGGTCTTGAATGAACCATATTAGCTTTTGATAGACCGATTGGGAATTAATGGACCGTTTCGGGCTTTAATGGATCGTATTGGGCTTTAACGTATCGTATTTGTTTTAATGGACCGTATCGGACTTCAATGGATCGTATTGGTCTTTAATGAACCGTATTGGGCCTTAATATACCGATTGGACACTAATGGATCGTACTTGGCTTTAATGGATCGTATTGGGCTTTAACGGACCGTATTTGCTTTAATGGACCGTATTGGGCCTTAATGGATTGTATTTGGGCTTTAATGAATCAATTGGGCCTTAATAGATCGTATTGGGCTTTAATGAACCGTATTGGGTTTTGATAGGCCGATTGGACATTAATGGATCGTATTAGGCTTTAATGGATCATATTGGTCTTGAATGAACCGTATTAGCTTTTGATAGACCAATTGGGAATTAATGAATCGTATTGGGCTTTAATGAATTGTATTGGGCTTTGATAGACCGATTGGACATTAATGGATCGTACTTGGCTTTAATGGATTATATTGGGCTTTAACATACCATATTTGCTTTAATGGACCGTATCGGACTTTATTGGGTCGTATTGGGCTTTAACGTACCGTATTTGCTTTAATGGACCGTATTGGGCCTTAATGAACCGTATTGGTCTTTAATGAACCGTATTGTCCGCCGGAAAAGAGGTTCATTTTGGTAGTGGAAGTGTTTTATAAATCCATCTTTTTATAGAACATTTGTGTTTACATAAACTTTTTCAAACAATGTCATATAAAATAGTTAATATTACACTTTATTATAAAACCGTCATACAAAACTTGTTACAATGCATAAAAACGTCATATGAACCTATTGTAACATTTTTAGATATGACACTTTTTAGTTTGGTCCTATAAACTTAAGTCTTGTAATATAATTTTTAGGACACTTCTACATTTTAGGTGTCCTATAAAATTAATTTGGTTATAGTGATTATAATAAGAAACTGATGTATTGTTTTGATATTCTTAAATTGAATCTTCCTTAAAAGTGATTGTTCGTTTACTAAAATCAGTTACATTGTTTTAATCTTGTCTTCTGATCAAGCTCAATAACATATTTTATGGATGTTTTTATCTCAATTCGTTAATACATACTCTTCTAACCCATGAATTAACACGTTTCTAAAATAAAGTGTCATGTTAATTAACACGTTTTTAAATTAAATGTCTTATTAATTAACACGTTTTTAAAATAAAGTGTCTTATTAATTAACACGTTTTTAAAATAAAGTGTCATATTATAGGAAACTTTTGAGAATTGTCTTATAAAACCGTCTATTTATAGGACATTTGTGTTTATATAACCTCTTTTCAAATATCGTCATATAAAATAGTTAATATTACACTTTATAAAATGCATAAAACGCTTAAAAATGCCTAAAATGCAAAAAAAAAAAAAAAATCCTATAAACCTATTGCAACAGTTTTAGATAGAACGCTTTTTGGTTTGATCCTATAATTATCGTAAGTCCTGTAAAGCATTTTTCTAGAATGCTTCTATATTTTAGGCGTCCTATAAAATTATTTTTTTAGTGATAATTGATATTTTATAACTCTTGATCTTTTATATTTGTTGTTTTGATAGGTATGAACCCATTTTGAAAAAAAAAAAACAAAACTTGGGTTCTCATTTTTAAATACCAAGAGTGAAAGGGCCAAAATTTCAAATTTTTATAGAACTTGTAGTACTATGCACAATATTATATTAAGCATAGCCTCTTAGGGGATCCACCCCTGCTCTTTTACAACCCCTTCCACAAAAGTAAACAGATCTACACATCATCTGATGAAACAAGTCGATAAACCAAACTCGTCGAAGAAGAAACAACCTATTCAAATCCCGAAGAAGTAAAAACTGAAAGATGGTGTCCCGAATAATGATGTTGCTGTGAAGACAAGTTTGGACACAGATATCGCGATTCAAAAGAACAGTTTAGAAGAAGAAGTTGTTGATGAGCCTCACATGACCAAGGAAGAGTTTGAGGCAAGCTTTCCTCACGTGAATTTAGCTATAAACCTTATGTACCCATGTAACGATGTCACCGAGTATGGGAAATACATGGTAAGAGATTGCATGATGTTTATTTCTCCTGACGAACTTAGCGAAATAGAAGATGAATGGAGGGATTATTATTGACAGGATATTAAGCGTGAGGTTAAAGAGGTGCTACTGATTAACAGACAGTCAGAACTAATTGATAAAGCTACAAAGGCTTGGAACGACTCACTCAAACACTAGTTAATTAATTAATTAGCATGCATCCATATATATATATATATATATGGTTTTTTAGTTGCTGCATGCATTTATATATGTCTCATTCTTAATTATTTAACTTTACTTTGATGTGTTTCAATTAGTGCTTAATCAATTAATTTTCATATACGTTAATTAAATTAATTATGAAGATGCATTCATCGATCTTCTAAATTAGTGGTGTGGCGATAAAGACGTACAGTTATTGGAGTATTTGAACAATTGTAATAATTCTACTTGGGTTTGTGTTGATCCAAAATGGAACAAACCCAGCAGGCATATCGAAGCTGAAAGAATGGTTGTTTGGTTTAATTTCTAGGTATTGGCATTGAGGGAATAGTGTTTCTGCGGGTATAGGTTGGTTAAATGGCTGAGGAGGGTTATGTATGTTGTCAGACCTGACAGAGGGAATGTTGAATTTCTCGTCAGACTGATGTTGAATATCCACCATTACCTGTAAAATATCTAAAAAGTTAGATTCYAAATTAATGATACAATGCGAATTTCTCAAAAAAAAAAATTGAAAAGAAATTGAAAAACTTAATTTTTTTTAAGACTAATTTTTTTTAAAGACTAAAAAAATACAAATTTTCTTTTAACTAACTAAAAAAATTTACTAAAAAATAAATTTACTAAAGAAAATAAAAAAGAAACTAATAAAAAATAAAACAAAAAAAAATTCTAAAAAAATAACACTAAAAAATTAAAAAAAAAAATAAAAGAAATCTAATAAAACTAAAAACTAAAAAAATTTACTTAAACGAAAAAAAAAACTTTAAAAATAATTTAAAAAAAATCAACCGAATTAGAAATCCGGTCAACAAAAGAAAACAAAAAAAATCTAAGTCAAAAAAACTTAAACCGAACAGGTATCAACCGGATTAAGGTTGATCGGAGTAAACTCTGGTCACCTTCTCCGGTCAATAATCCGGTTAAAACACGAAAACCCTAAATCAACCAAAACTAATCTAAACTAAACCTAAGACAAAATCGRACATAACAAAAGATTAACTTCTTAAACTCTTTTTATTAGAATCGATTAATTAGGTTTTGATTCTTTTTAGTTTCAATCGATTTACAGTCCAAAGTATTCATTCGATTCAGATTCAAAGTATTGTGAGATTCTTTAGTTATTAGTCCAAAAGATCGTCATAGTCCAAGAATATGAAGCCAAGGAATTAATACTCGAGATCAAATAAAACAAATTTAAACCTTTGAAGAGAATAGAGAAGAAACAGAGTTGATTGAGTTCAATGTGAAGAACTTGAGCGATTTGCTAGCCGGAGACGATGATGAATAGTGACAATCGATTTRAGGTAAAAGTAAAAAGTGAAATATAAAAATCGATCGAGTATTTATAGTCAAAGTCAAAAATCGTCCAGATTCTAAACAGCTCAAAGCTTATCCGGATTAGGATAAATCAGACAATAGGTGTCCGATTTAGAGAATATGAAACAACTAAGTGTTAATCCGGACAATAAATCGCTCAAGGCATAGGCGATTTAGAAGAACACCGGTCAAGA
>NW_020204087.1:0-4409 GCF_001531365.2 Cynara cardunculus var. scolymus
CAACCACCTAAATAATCAGTGCTTATGGAAGATATCCATAGGTATATATACTATGAAGATGATGAAGAAGTTGAATTAGCCCCCCCCTAATCTGCATCCAAAAGTGATGGAATGTGTAAGGAAAAAAAATTCAAGAATCGTTCAAGCCAGGGAAAATGTCTACTTAAGTGAAGGAATAAAGCAGATTAATGAGATCAAGTTCATGAACCTATTATACACAAGGCCATAACTTACCTCGATTATACTATGGAAAGAGCCTACAACAAGTTGTGGACCTTCAATGATAATGCTCTGGTCAACCAAAACCACTGGGAACTGATCGACTTTTATGCCTATACTAGCTCCCGTTTTGACAAAAGAATCAAATACAATATGGATCTTAGGAAGATCAACGAAACAATGGGAGAACTTGTGAAGTTCAAAGCCAAGACAAACTTCCAGATCGCGCTAGATCTAGGATTTGAAAGACTTTATGTTGCACCTCCAAACGAATATTTAGACAACATTGAGAACACAACCATATTTTTGATAGAACCAGAGCTCGAATTGGTTTACAGAATTGAACGAAAAGAAAAGAAGTTATTCCAAGTCTCTGAGTCCTTCAAGTACTCCAACAACACGATAGGATGGCTAAACGAGGAAGTGTTCAAGTAGTTAGGTATATAGTATTAAGATCAATAACACAATTGGTCCAATCATTTGATATAATGCTCTTGATTGGTCATTATTGTCAAATATTGTTCCTCTTTTAGCTCCTTAGATAGCTCCTGTAATTACTCCTTTCCATTGTTGTATATCATCTACATAAACCTCTCATGTATTCAGTTTTGATAAAAATTGAATTCAATAAAATATTATTTTTCCTCAATCTCATTATATGGTATCAGAGCCATAAAGGCTCCTTTGAGCAATTTTCCATCCCTATCACAGAAACCCTAAATCACCTTCAAGCACCCATCTGAATCCTCTGTCCACATAGAGGTGGCAGACGCAACAACAGAGGAACATGCTACTCATCTTGGACAACACCTCACCCACATGGAGGCCGACAAAATCGCACCAGCAGCTTTTGCCAATTCTGTAATATTCCGGGGGATCAGACTCAAGATTGTCGGAAACTATCCAAATTTCTGAGAGACAACAACATTACCATCGGTAACCCTGCTTCAGCAACTCCTACAACAAATGTCACAACATCTGGATCAACGCCTATTTCTCCAACCTGGTTATTTGACAGTGGCACCTCAAATCATGTCACCTCTGATCGGTCCACACTTCATAACATCTCTGAATATAGGGGACCTGATGAAATAATACTTGGTGATGGTAAAGGTTTGAAGATATCTCATGTTGGCTTTAAACACATTAACACACCACTCAAAACCTTATCTTTACCAAATGTGTTATGTGTTCCTCAAATACATCGAAACCTTATATCCGTTGCTAAACTGTGCAAAACTAACCGAGTTTCTGTTGAATTTTTTTGCTCTCATTTTTTTGTGAAGGATCTTCGCACGGGGGCACGTGTAATGCGAGGGGAGAACCTTGAAGATGTCTATTATGCTAACCTCCCATCCATATTGCAACTTAATGCCACCACCAAAGTCTCTCCACTTGGATGGTACCACAAATTAGGCCATCCATCTATCAAAGTATTCAAGTCTCTTGTCTCAAACATAGGTCTTAGTGCTAAGCAAATCTCTGATTATATGCATTGTTTCTCTTGTTCAATCAATAGAAGTCACAAACTACCTTTTGGTCCAAATTCATTTGTTGTCACAAAATCGCTTCAATTAATATATTCTGATGTGTGGGGTCCTATTCAAACTTCCATTGAAAATTTCGCTTATTACGTCATTTTTGTAGATTACTACTCGAAATATGTTTGGCTCTACCTTATGAAACAGAAATCTGATGTTGCCACACTATTTCCCCAATTCAAACTTCTTGTTGAGAAGTTCTTCCAAATACCAATTGTGTCAATCTTCACTGACAATGGMGGTGAATACCAAGGCCTTAAGCTGTTCCTACAAGCTCATGGCATCTCTTACTACACCACCCCGCCTCACACTCCTGAACAGAATGGTGTAGCCGAACAACGACACCGACATGTGGTTGAGACGGGACTTGCTCTTCTCCATTATGCCAAATTGTCACTCACCTTTTGGTCTCATGCCTTCCAAACCGCTGCATATCTTATAAATAGACTTCCCACACCCATCCTCAACAATCAAAGTCCATTTCAACRTCTCTTTCACCAAACACCAAACTACACAAAACTCAAACCCTTTGGTTGTCTTTGATATCCCTGGCTAAGGCCGTACACCAACTCCAAGCTACAACCGCGATCGAACCCATGTCTTTTCCTAGGTTACTCCACCTCCAAATCCGCTTACATATGCTTTGACCTTACCACCCGTCGCCAATATCACTCTCGTCATGTTCAGTTTATTGAATCTCACTTTCCCTCCCATTCCTCCTCCTCACTCACCTTGCCCACTGYCGATGATTTCTTCAAAACCCCACTAACCACTGATGCACCGAACTCCTCATCACCAACAGATTCATCAAACATATCATCATCTCATGCGACCCCTACACCTCCTGTCYTGCCACAAGAAATACCACGTCCAACATCACCATCCCATCCTCTAACCCCTACTTCTCAACCCACCTCACCAATGTTTGATGCTTCTCCTTACCCTACACAGCCTTCTACTCCAAATACCTCATCATCCACACTGCAAACTTAGACATCCACTCCTGTTTCAACTCCCACCAATTTSTGTTCCACCCCAACCATCTCCACTTCTCACGATGATAATTCCATCTATCCACYCACTTCACCTCAGCCARAAYGGACYAGAAATAAAAACCCAAAATACTTCAATTCCCCTTTCATCAACTCCACCACCCTTCATCCCATTCCTTCCACCATTGAACCCAACACTCATACTCAACCTCTCAAAGATCCCAAGTGGTGACATGCCATGGATCAAGAATTCAATGCCCTCATGCAAAACGGAACTTGGGAATTAGTTTCACGAGGTTCTCACACTTCGATTGGATGCAAATGGGTATTCCGGGTCAAAAGCAATCCCGATGGTACTATTTCAAAATACAAAACTCGCTTAGTTGCCAAAAGGATTCCTTCAACAATATGGGAAGGATTATTTTGACACATTCAGTCCAATAACAAAACCTGTCACCATTCGAGTCATTTTCTCTATTGCTCTCTCTCTCAAAGTTGGCCCTTAAGACAACTTGACATGAACAATGCCTTTCTTCATGGAACTCCACATGAAGAAGTCTTCATGACTCAACCACCCGGATTCATTCATCCCCAATTCCCACACCACATATGCAAACTTTGAAAGTCTCTCTATGGCCTTAAGCAAGCACCGAGAGCATGGTACTTGGAACTCACATCCTTTCTTCATACTTGTGGTTTTAGGAAGTCCAGGGCTGATGCTTCTCTATTTATCTACACTCATGCCAACATTTTGTGCTTCTTTATGGTCTATGTCGATGACATTGTACTCACAGGCAACAATACCGACTTTCTAAACCAAWTCACTCACTCTTTAGTCAATCGSTTCTCCATCAAAGACTTAGGTCTCCTCCATCGCTTCCTTGGTATTGAAGTAAGTCCTACCYAACAAGGTCTTTTTCTCTCCCAACATCKTCACATTCAAAATATTCTCAACCAATTCAATATGGATGGTGCAAAAGAGGTTGCTACTCCTCTCAACTCTTCAAYTGTTCTCACCCCYAWGAACGGGTCCCCAAGTGTTGATCCTACACCTYACCGRAAGTTAGTGGGCTCTTWGSAATATTTGGTGTTCACAAGACCAGATGTCTCTTTTGCTGTRAATCGACTTTCGCAGTTCATGCACTCTGTGACATCCRGAAATTTAAATACCAGGTTAGTAGCTAGATAGCACTTTAGAAATATTATTAACACTCAAGTAGAGCGATTAGAGCTTAAGTAGTTAGAAATCCCGGTAGGTTGCGTATAAAACATTGTTTCGACCCGTAATGAACCAGATCGTCTTATAAAATGCCAAACACTCCAAATAATTTTTTAAAACTTGCATAAAATATAGAGTCTACATATTGTAAATATTTTTACTTAAAATTATATTTAAGGAATTTATTTATCTCATAAAATAGGAATTTGGGCATTTTTCTGAATTTCTCACAAAAATACTCAGCTTATTAAATTATGGGCTAATTTTTTTTTAAAAAAAAGGTAGAGAGAGGCCCATAGGCCCATCTAATGGCCGCCCCCCCTCCTTTACATATAAATACATTTTGAAATTTTAAAATACTCATTTCTTATTCTCTTGGCAACCTTTCATCTCCTTACTCTCCCTCACTTTTCATCTACTACTCTCTCCCTCCATCTT
>NW_020204087.1:7139-9150 GCF_001531365.2 Cynara cardunculus var. scolymus
TCGCAGCACTATGTCGTCAACTAATGAATATTCGAACTCCGAAGAGTACGACCCCTCCGAGCATAGTTACGATAGTAACGACAATGTCACCGAGTCCCCGACGTGATCACCTACCCTCGTGCCGCCTCACCCTATGCCCGCGCATCTATTAACGGCACATGGAGTTAGAGTTCGGGCCACCGCCCGAAAGTGCATTCCTCCGCCCGTAAAGGTGTCTTTCTCCGCCCCTTCCGGAGTTGGGAGGGAGTCATCTCAGTCGTGCACCCGTAGCATGATGCCCCAACCTACTACCAGGGCCACGTCGGAGTGCTCTCCGGGCATGACCACCTTAGAGAACCTATGGGTTTTGGGCATCGCCCCAAGACCTAAAGGTGTGTGTGCTTAGGTTGGATCATCATCGACACTTCGCCGACGGAGTGATTATGGCCCTAGGCACACAAGACAATGTGATGGATCTCTCGTTGGAGTTGATTAACACCGCTAAGGGAGCGATTAGGAGGTTATACACCTACTTGGTGGTGTTAGCGGGAGTTTTCGTGATAGTGATGGGACTACTTGTTTGGAGTCTAATGCGCTAGAAGACTCTATTTTACTAAGCTTTTGATAGATCAAACTTAGAATCTTCTTTTGGGGCATGTAGCCGTGACTTATTAACAATTTTTTTCTTTTTGTTGCACGTCTTTATTTTCTTTATGGATGATATGAGTTTTTATTTTGGTTAAATTATGTTGATTAATGATTGAATGCCTTTATTATTACAAGTTATTATATATTTCCATGGATGCATGTTTAGATGATTGAATTATGCCGTGCATAATTCAATAAAGTAGATACAGTGATAAACAATAAAAATAACCGAACTTTGATTTAAAATTTGTGCGTTAGAAATATGCCTCCAAGAAGAGAAGATCCCGAAATTGCGAAACTTGTGTCCGAGCAAATTCAGGCGGCCCTTCCTAATATAGTTAGCCAAGTAGCAGCAGGCTTGAACGCTAACCAATCAAACAACCAAGGTACATCAGCAAATAGAGACTGCACGTATAAAGGCTTTAGGGCTTGCAACCCAAAAAAATTTCATGGGACAGAAGGAGCCGTGGGATTACTTACTTGGATTGAAAGAATGGAGTCCGTCCTTCATATCAGTAAATGTGCTGAAGGAAGCAAAGTGGAGTTTGCAGCTTGTTTACTGCAAGGACGGGCATTGACATGGTGGAATACCCAGATACAAACCCGAGGTCAGGAAGCAACCAACAGACTAACGTGGGAGGAATTCAAGAAATTACTCAAGGAAGAGTATTGTCCAGGAGTGAGATCCAGAAGTTAGAAGCAGAACTATGGAATCACGAAATGAAGGGAAGTGATGTAGACTCATACACTGCTTGCTTTCATGAGCTGGAAAAACTGGTGCCACACTTGGTATCACCCGAAGAGAACCGAATTGATCGTTATGTCTGGGGTTTAGCTCCAGAAATCCGGGGGAATGTGACTTCGGCCAATCCAAAAACACTTCAGGACGTTGTGAACTTAGCGACAAAACTCACCAACAATGCTATTCGGTCAGGATCATTTACAAATGATAAAGTCAAGGGTAAGAGAAGAATGGAGGAGCCCGTGAGAAAGAACTACAGCGAGAGGGGCGGTAAGGCCTAAAAAGTGATAAGAAACTTTGGGGCTCAAACACAAACAACAGGAAAGGACAAGGGAACTTACCCTAGGTGTGACAAGTGCAATAATCACCATGGCGGGAGATGCATCATCTGTCTCAGATGCAACAAAGCAAGTCATTTCGCTAAAGATTGCAGGAGCGGAAGGAGAGGATCATGCCATGAGTGTGGAAGCCCGGATCACTTTAGGAATGCATGCCCGAGACTTAACCGAGGGCCAGTTACTAACCCAGCACGACCAGTCAACCAAGGAAATCAAGGAGGCCAAGCACGAGGTCGAGCGTTTGAGGTTGGGGTAGAAGAAGCCAGACAAAACTCGAACGTGGTCACAGGTACATTCCTCCTGA
>NW_020204087.1:9425-12839 GCF_001531365.2 Cynara cardunculus var. scolymus
CGAATAGTACCTTACGTTTAGCCGAACAAGACTTTAGCATAGACCTTATTCCAATCAGATTAGGAAGCTTTGATGTAGTTGTGGGTATGGATTGGCTATCCAAAAATCGAGCCAAGATATGTTGTTCTGAGAAGACCATCCGAATTTTAAAAGGAAGTGAAACGCTCGTGGTGCACGGAGAGAAGTCCCCGAGAAATTTCAAGTTAGTAACATGTATGAAGATGCAGAAATACTTGAAAAAGAAATATGTCGCATTTATGGCCCACATTGTGGATAAAGGAATCGAAGAGAAACGTATCCAGGATTTTCCCATAGTTCGAGATTTTTCCGAGGTATTTCCTGATGAGCTTCCAGGATTACCCCCGTTATGGCAAGTCGAATTCCACATTGACTTAATTCCTGGAGCAGCGCTCGTAGCCAAATCACCTTATCGTTTGGCACCATCGGAAATGAAAGAATTGTCAGAACAACTTAAGGAGTTACTCGACAAAGGATTCATCAGACCCAACTCTTCACCCTAGGGAGCTCCAGTACTATTTGTTAAAAAGAAAGACGGATCCTTTCGGATGTGCATCGATTATAGGGAACTCAATAAGCTGACCATCAAGAACCGATATGCCCTTCCCCGAATTGATGACTTGTTCGATCAACTTCAAGGTGCCACTTACTTTTCAAAGATCGATCTTCGATTCGGATACCATCAAATGAGGATCCGTGAGGTAGATTTTCCTAAGACGGCGTTCAGAACTCATTATGGTCATTATGAATTCTTAGTCATGCCATTTGGGTTAACTAACGCGCCAACAGTTTTCATGGATTTAATGAATAGAGTATGTAGGCCATATTTGGATAAGTTCGTGATTGTATTCATAGATGACATACTGATTTATTCGCAAAACAAGGAGGAACATGAGCAGCACTTAAAGTTGATACTTGAGTTGTTAAGGGATCAGAAATTGTATGCCAAGTTCTCCAAATGTGAATTTTGGATTCGTGAGGTGCACTTCCTTGGTCATGTGGTAAATGAGAAGGGAATTCATGTTGATCCGGC
Organism: Cynara cardunculus var. scolymus; assembly: GCF_001531365.2. Lineage (NCBI taxonomy): Eukaryota > Viridiplantae > Streptophyta > Magnoliopsida > Asterales > Asteraceae > Cynara > Cynara cardunculus. The sequence continues at coordinate 10,477 of NW_020204087.1, forward strand.
CAAACTTGAGGCTATAAAGAAGTGGGAACCCCAAGGACCCCGACAGAAATTTGCCAATTTCTTGGTTTAACAAGTTACTATGCCGTTTTATTTCAAATTTCTCCAAGATCGCACAACCACTGACGGCATTAACCCAGAAGGATAAGGAGTTCATGTGGAGAGAAAAGCAAGAAGAAGCATTCCAATTGCTCAAGCATAAGCTATGTCACGCACCGATCTTAGCGCAACCAAAAGGTACAGAGAATTTTATGGTATACTGCGATGCGTCACACCAAGGCTTGGGATGTGTGCTAATGCAAAATGATAAGGTCATTGCTTATGCATCAAGGAAACTCAAGGTTCATGAAAAGAACTACACCACTCATGACTTGGAGCTAGGAGCAGTGGTGTTTGCACTCAAGATTTTGAGACATTATCTCTACGGCACCAAATGCACCATCTTCGCTGATCACAAAAGCCTTTAACATATCCTAGACCAAAATATGTTGAACATGAGGCAACGGAGATGGGTCGAACTTCTCAACGATTATGACTGTGAAAAAAGTACCACCCGGGGAAAGCCAACGTGGTAGCATACACATTAAGCCAGAAAGAAAGGCTAAAATCGTCAAGGGTACGAGCCATGCGAATGCTGATTCAAACGAACCTAAAAACACAAATTCTTGAATCTCAAGATGAGGTGTTGAAATTGGAGAATCTGAAGAACAAGACCCTGCACCACTTAGAGAAGGAATTCAAAACTCGAGCAGATGAGGTGCGTTACTTCGGAGATAGAGTTTGGATACCAAAGGACGACAGCCTTCAGTCAACAATTTTGGAGGAAGCACATCGCTCAAGATACTCAATTCACCCAGGAACCGATAAGATGTACAAAAAGCTAAAAGAGTATTACTGGTGGCCAAGAATGAAGAAGGACGTTGCTTTGTACGTAAGCTGGTGCTTAACATGCGCAAGGGTAAAAGCTGAGCATCAAAAACCGTCTGGTCTCCTTCAGCAACCAGAGATTCCCCAATGGAAGTGGGATCAGATATCAATGGACTTCATTACTAAGTTACCTACGACTAGGAAAGGACATGACTCAATTTGGGTCATAGTGGATCGACTTACGAAATCCGAGCACTTTTTACTTGTTCGAGAAGACTTGGTACGAAAAAGCTTGCACAATTATATATCAATGAAATCGTATCGCGTCATGGAGTACCTATTTCTATCATCTCGGACAGAGATAGCCGTTTTACTTCACGATTATGGCGATCAGTTCAAAAGGCACTAGGCACGAGGTTGGACTTAAGCACTTCCTATCATCCTCAAACGGATGGGCAAATGGAAAGGACTATCCAAACGCTAGAGGATATGTTACGAGCCTGTGTGATAGACTTTGGAGGTAGTTGGGATACTCACATACCATTGGTTGAATTTTCTTACAACAATGGCTATCACACCAGTATCCAGTGCCCATCGTACGAAGCCTTGTATGGGCGTAAATGTAGATCCCCACTCAGCTGGTTGGAAATTGGTGACAGATAGCTGACTAGACCTGACATTATCCAGGAGACAACTGACAAAATCTCGATCATCCAAAAAAGACTTAAAGCTGCAAGAGATCGTTAGAAGAGCTACGCTGATAACCGCAGGAAACCGTTGGAATTTCAAGTGGTGAAAAAGTTCTTTTAAAAGTATCTCCATGGAAAGGAGTTGTGCGCTTCGGAAAGAAAGGAAAACTTAGCCCAAGGTATGTTGGTCCATTTGAAATACTCGAAAGAGTAGGACCGGTTGCATACAAACTAAACTTGCCTCAAGAGCTTAGTGCCATCCATGATACATTTCACGTATCAAACCTTAAGAAATGTTTAACCGATGAATCATTGGTTCTACCTTTGGAAGACATTCAAATGAATGAACGGTTATGCTTCGTTGAAGAGCCGATCGAAATCCTCGACCATAAAGTCAAACATCTAAGACATAGTAAGATTCCGATCCTAAAAGTTCGATGGAATTCAAGGCATGGACCCGAGTACACTTGGGAAAGGGAGCACTTTATAAAAAATAATTACCCATAGCTATTTATGAAAGAACCAATCAGTGATACCAACAATTAAATTTCGGGGGGAAATTCCTCTAACAAGGGGAAGCTGTGACATCCGGAAATTTAAGTACCAGGTTAGTAGCTAGATAGCACTTTAGAAATATTATTAACAATCAAGTAGAGCGATTAGAGTTTAAGTAGTTAGAAATCCCGGTAGATTGCGTAGAAAACACTGTTTCGACCCGTAATGAACCGGATCGTCTTATAAAATGCCAAACACTCCAAATAAGTTTTTAAAACTTGCATAAAATATAGAGTCTACATATTTTAAATATTT
>NW_020204087.1:13020-14422 GCF_001531365.2 Cynara cardunculus var. scolymus
AAAACTTGAAGAAATCATCTTCTTTTAATCAAAGGTAAGAACATTTGTTAGTATTTTGGCATTATTTTATGCACTTTTAGTGCCATTTTCTTGTCATTTTCATACTTTTAAGTTTACAAAGGAGAGGTGTTCTTCATTCTAAGTTCTAAGGGTAGATTTTACACCAAAGACATGAAAATTTTTCTTAATATGATGAAAATCCATGACTTAACCATCTAGAATTTTCGAAAAACAAGAAAAACCTCATTTCATGCACTTTTGTGTCTCTTATGGAATCTGAGTTCTCGTTCATTTTTGTTACCAAAAATATTGTATTTTATATATTCTTACTTTAATATTGAATAGTAGAGTGATATTCTTTCATAAAATCATCATTTTTGGAAATTTTGATGCATAAAAGTCCATTTTTGCATAAGAGAATGACTTTTCTCCTGAACAGATTCATTGCACGAGTTTGGAACGACCATATCTGGTTGTGTATGGACCCAATAAGCATGAATATTTTTCCTCAATAATATTTGGTGTATTAGTTTTCAAATCCAAGTGGAATCATGAGAAAATATTACTTTATGACCTCACAATACCCAAAACAAATTTGGTGTGCAACAGTGGTCGGTCAGAAATTTTGTGTCTCATTGTTCATCTATAACTCTTAGAATACACATCAAAACTCATGAAATTTTACCTCTAGAGTATATATTAAAGTGTTATCTTTCAAAAGAGTCTAACCCCACCCAAAAACATGGTGATTTAGGGGTTTAACCGATTTTAACAAAATAAGTGTGTAATCTGTCCAGACTTGAGAGATTTCCACATGCATGTTTAAACAACCATAACTCCCAAACTATACACCCAAATATAGTGATTCTTTTTTGAAAAGCTAGCCTTATGTGTTAGATTTAAAACTATTCATGAACCACTGGAAAATAGTAAGTTTTACTTCTTCAAAAGGGTGTAACATTAAGAAGGGTTTTCTGTTTAGGAAGCTGTAATAACTGTTTTGGTAAAATTTGTTTGAGACCCTTCCACTCATCCAAAAATCTTGATTTTTGGCCATAATGATCCTAACTCAGTATACTAAAACATATAAATTTTTTGGAAAATATACCTCTTGGATGAGGGTGAACCATGGACATTACTGAGTCACAAAGATTCTGTCAGCATGCATGATTTCCTAAAACCACTAAAGATTGGACTCTTAAACCATAAACCCCATAATAAGCAHATAAAGTGCTTAAAACCTGATTTTTATCTTAAAAACATAAAGAGGCATTTTATAAGACGTAAAGGTAGAATAGTAACCTTAACCTTTAAGGGTTTGACAACCGTTCGTTTTCTATAGGGATTCACTAAAAGGACTTTACCAAGACGTACCATTTGATCACTCAACCATCTTCTCCGT
>NW_020204087.1:14907-16034 GCF_001531365.2 Cynara cardunculus var. scolymus
CGCTATTTGGATTGACAATCCCACCTTTTACTGACGAGTAGGGGTGCATTTGACTAAAACACGGGTTCTACACATGTGGTTTAAACACCACCGCTGAGGTAGTTYGGTATAAARGGCRTAGTTGTCGCAGGTTTAGTAGTGGCCCAACACTTAAAAATTACTTGGAGTACATTGTGCCTCGTTAAAAGTGCTACATGTATGAAAGTTGTTGCGAGTAAGTAAAAGACTTACTYGAACTAAATATTGCATAAAGATTTGTTGTACATTGAAAACCTGTGAACTCACCAACTCTTGTAGTTGACACTTGTTTTAACGTGCTTTTCAGGGGTAAGAAAGGCAGATGATGGCATTTAAAAGAAGTCGCGTTTCAATCATCACCTTCGATTTTTTTTTTATAATTTACAAACTTGTCGTTTTGGGAATGTAAACTCTGGTTAGGGATGTAATGAAATTTTAATGTRTGGTGGTGTTATTTATACTCTATTGCTATGAGACTCTACCTGCCATACCTCGTGTTTCCGCTTAGCGGGGTGTGACACACTCCCCATCCCAACTTCACTGGCAGGCATTAAAAYGAGTTCTTCGTTACCTAAAAGGCACAATTCATCATGGCCAATATCTTAAGTGTGGTTCCTCACTTGACGTCMAAGCATTCTCAGATTCRGATTGGGGAGGGGTCTCCAYTAGTGGTCGCTCAACCACTGCTTACATCATTTATTTAGGCTCAAACATTATCTTATGGCGATAAGCACGTCAGAAATCTGTCTCCCGATCTTCCATAGAGGTGGAGTACAAACCCTTAGCAAATGTTGCGGCTGAAATCTCTTGGGTCCAACATTTACTTACAGACCTTGGTGTTACACACKCGTYCKCTCCTACGCTATTTTGCGATAATAYGAGTGCCACGTACTCCTGCGCTAATCTAGTATATCATTCTAGAATGAAACATGTTGCCTTGGATTATCATTTTGTAYGTGAAAAGGTAGCGGACGGTTCGTTAAAAGTTCTTCATATCAACTCAGCAGATCAACTTGCGGACACACTCACAAAGCCTCTCAATCACAGCTCCTTCGTCCGTCTTCGCTCCAAGATTGGAGTATCCGATGGATCCTCCATCTTGCGGGGGC
>NW_020204088.1:0-3399 GCF_001531365.2 Cynara cardunculus var. scolymus
TATAAATACCTCTTTCCCCCCAAATCAAAAACCTTTACCACTCTCAAATACTCCGGCGAACCTGCAACCAGAAATTTATCAAGCAAAAACCTGCAAAATGTCTTCCTCATCCGCATCTGCCCAATCCGTCAATGCTTCAAGCGACAATGAAGTGACCCAAGCTCAAGCACTGACTTCCCACGCACTGTCTTTCGTCCAAAACAGATACGAGAAGGTCGTGCTCGTCAAAAAGCCAWACAACTACTTCTTCGTCCCATCTGAAACAGGTTTTTCTGATTTTACCTATCCTTTACTTGAAATACTTCGAAATCATCCTCTTTTCTTTGCCCTATCTGCTACCAAACCAACCCCGAACCATACCTAACCCAATTTCTTCTAAGTTCCTACATAACAACTCTTGATAATTATGGATTGACCATCATTGGATACGCCTCACACCCCATTAATAAATCCTTGGTTCCTTTGGAACTTAATGTGAACATTTTGAGAACTGCCCTGCGTTTACCCACACTGGAGGCTCTTAACCTCAATGAATTTGCTGCGACCCCGACTGACGAGGAATTGATTCAATTCCTCGAATTCCACTCCTATGCGACCCCAATTTTCAAACGAAGTCAGTTCAAGTGTAAAGAATTACCCCCTGTCTGGAACACCCTATTCTCGATCATAAACTGCTGCTTGACAGGGAAAGTGGTTAGTCACGACCAAACCTCGCACACGATGATGTCCATTGTCTACGGGATCTACTTCAACTTGCCACTCGATTATGCCCAACTAATATTCGAGGACATGGTAGGTCTCATAAAAAAGAAATGCGCGAGTCAAAGGGGCGAAAAATCCAAGGTCAAAGCACAGAAGAAGGCCAAGGAAGACATGAACCAACCCAACCTCATACTACAACGGTGCCTTGGTCTTGTATTTGGCGATCTGTTAGCAGCAAAGCTTCCCTCTGTGGAGCCAAATGCAAGGATCTACCCGTTCAAGGAATTCCACCCAACCGAGCATGAGTAAGGGTACAAAAGCCCTAGACCTTTATCAAGAGCCATGCTCAGGTTTCTTAGCAACGGAGATAGAAAGGCCTATAGACGTGGATTCAGGCGACCAGAACCGGTCCCTGAGACCCCACCACGAATAGGAATCCCCCTAGGAGAGCGAATCGAAAAAATGATGGTTGAGGGACGTACGAAGGAGCCTACAAAGGCTGGTAAGACGAGTGAGGCAGTCCCTAGAATCCCAAGTCCCCCACTCAAGAAGCATAAGAAGACACAGAAGGGTGCCGACTCTTCTGTGAAAAAGAAGGGGAAGAAGAGGCCTGCAGAAGAAGAAGGCCCAAGTGTTCCTCTGCCAAAGCCTAAGAAGAAGAAGGTCAAGAAGGCTCAACCAACAGAGCCTGTAGTCACAGAGCCTGTAGTCACAGAGCCTGTGGCACAAGAGAGCTCGGCAGAGGCTACCACTCATAAGCACAGAAGAGTGCGCAAAGTCGTTCTAAATGTTTCCCCAACAGAACAAATCCAGGACGTTCTCGTCAATATCCAAAAGGAGTTCAGAGCGCCAATTGACATATCCAAGTTGGGGACAGAGGTCGTCTTAGACGACGAAGAAGAAGAGGAAGAGGAGCTAGGTGAGGGAGAACAACATGCCAAAGGCACACAACCCAGCCCACCTCCCAGTGGATCCCACGCTTCTAGGGGCCCTGTTCTAGAGGGATCCCCTATTGAACAAGGCACGCACATGCCGATCCCAACCCAGCCTACCCACGCAGACGACATTCTTCCGTCCTCTGTGGATCGCACATCCGGGAAACCACATATTACTCCTTCATCCTCTCAAAAGGATGAAGGTTTTACTACAAGAGTCCCTTTGCCCAAGGACTCGACACATCCCACAGAGGCATTCGTTGCCTGTTCACACAAGAGTGACCACCCAGAATGTGCTTCAGAGGCACATGTGAGGCACACCGCGACAAAGGGTCGAGAACGCCCAATGTCTCCACTAGATCACTCTGCCATGCGAGGCTCTGAACCTACAAGGCAAGAAATCTATAGAACACCAGTAGGCTCTCCTCTGGGAGAAGTTCGAGGATCTGGTGGAAGTCCCCAAGAAGACTACACTATACCAGTCGCTGAGGGCGCCTCACACTCCGAGGCTACTAAATCACCATGTGTTGGTCGTTTAGGTACCCAGGATATGTATGTGACAAAGGGGGAGCTTCAAACCTTTGCCACAGAAGTATTCAAAAAGATAGACGAGTAAGCCTGTTTATCTCCCGCACGGTGGCAGAAGACCTTTCTCCAATAACAGAGGCTCTGAAGGAGTTGAGCTCAACAACAGCAGAACTCAAGTCTACACATTCAACCCTTCAGAGCTATGTCCTTCAGAAAGAAGACCTTGCAGAGGTCTTTAGTGCACTCTCTCTCAACCCCTCCTCCATCTAGAAACTCAAGTTAGAACTGTCAGAGATGGCCGCCCAATTCTCTGCCGACTTCATCTCTGCAGGATACACGGATTACTCCTCTCTCAAAGACGAAATCAAGCAGATGTTTTCCTCTGCGGTGACATACGGTATTGATACCAAGTCCTCAAGGGCCAACATCAATCACCTAGCAACCCGCAGAGAGATTGATGCTATGGTTGAAGCTCTGGGTAATCTCGTGTGCAAGCATACAGACCGTCTTCTCAAAGAGGCCCGAGCCTCCAACATAGCAATCAGAGACTGCACATCACAACTCGTGAAAGAGGGTGACCTCCTCAGAAGCGAAATCTACAGAAGCGTCTCCAAACTGAAATGGTCGACAAAGATCGACATCAATCACGCCTCTGAGCTTGCAAATGATGCAATTAAGAAGATGAAGAAGGCGGCCACCAAAATATTGTAGAGGTTGGAGCAGGCTCCCCCGGAGTCATGCAAGGCAGAAGCCAAAAAGAACCATGACGATCAAGAAAGTGATGATCATGATCGTCATGAGGGGGAGAAGAAGGCTGAAAAGAAAGCACCAGAGCCAAAGAAGACTCCTGCCAGAGGCATCAAGATTGTGGACTCTACAGCTGCCATGTTCTCTAAAGGCAAGGAAAAGGCACAAGAGCCAAAAGGCAAAGGTAAAGGCAAAGCTGTAGAGTCACCACAGAAGGGGTCGTCGTCTAGCACAGAGACTCCACAGGCAATAAATGAAGAGGAATACAAGGCTCTTCATCACAACTCCCACAAGTCCAAGAAACATCATCGGGTACGTTTGACGCTCTGCAAGGAACGTCAAACCCATCCTTGCAGAGGGGTCAACCCAGAGGCCAATTCTAGAAGAAGAGGAAGCCAAGGTGCCAGAGTCTGCCACAGTAGGAAGGGTTTCTAAAATATTCGAATCAATGAGCAAGATTCCAATGCCAAAAGTCCGAACAGAGCCC
>NW_020204088.1:4469-14092 GCF_001531365.2 Cynara cardunculus var. scolymus
CTATCACAGAGGTTCTGGAAGATGATCCTCTGGAATCAAGTGCTCTTAAGTCACATCCAGCAGAGCCTCTGGGATGGCTCACAGAGGGTCTGCAGTTTTATCTTCTGTGAAGAACTTCTTTACTATTTTACTTAGGTTAGTTAGCTGCTCGTGCTTATCACGTGACTATGTTTGTAATCTGGTTTATTTGAACGGCTTAGATGAATTTGTACGTCTAGGTCATGTCAAAAAAACCGTTAGGAACGAGTATAAATAGCAGCGTAGGCCTTTGTAATTCAGTGTGCTTCCATATCGTATTGTAAACATTTTCAATTAATTGAAAATCATTTGAAGCTACTCTCTCATTGTTCATCAACTGTGTTCTTCATTAATTGTTTACTCTGTTTGTTCATATTGTTTTCGCTGCACTGTTATTGTTTAAAGATCATCCAGAGTATTTGATTAATATCCAAAACTGAGTTACTCGATCCTATCATCCTCACTTGAGGGCTATCAAGGACATGATGGAAGTCCTTCACGGCCTATATTTTCACAAGGCAATGAAGGCGCATCTGGAGCTGAGGCTCATCATGCAGCATTCGTTGCTGTAGGAGTTACCCCCGTGGCCGATCTGGTCACAAAGGCTGAGTTCCAAGCCTTTGTTGACTCAGTTTTGCGGTCCTTGGAAGACCTAAAACTCATCATCCAAGGGATTGTTGAAAACCCACCATCCATCGATATCACCACCCTTTAACAATCCCTTGCCACCCTTGCAACCGGAACACGAGACAATACAACCCATCTCCAAATGCTGCAACAAACCGTAACCCAGCACCACAACACCACCTCCTCCCTTGCCACCCAAAGAAACCAACTCCTCATTCACTCCATCGCCACCCTCACGGCCCAGACAACTGCGACCGATGAGACCCTAGCCTCCATAACCACCCAGATTAACACCATCTTCCAAACCCTCAACGCCCTACCAGCGACCATAATCTCCCAAATCCCTCAACCAACCCCACCTCAAACAACTTCATCAATCGATGAAATCCTAGCCTCCCTCACCAACCAAACGGCCACCATACAAACCACCCTAACCCAACTCCCAGCCACAATACTAGCCAACATACCCAACCTACTCCACATCTACCTCCCTCTGCATGCCCATCCTTCGATGAAACCTTCTCCTCCTTCACTGCAGAGGTGAGAAATCTCATTGCCAACCTTCCCATTCCTCCATCTACATCCACCACCACCTCCGTGCCACCACCCGCTTCATCATCAAGCATGGAGTATGCCACCAGAGCCGACCTCAGGGCTCTATCCAAGGCAATTATCTCCTCCTTCAACGAAATAAGTGCTAAGTTCATTCATCGAGCGGCTCAACCGACCAAGGCTCTTTCCCAGAGCCTTGCTGAACAACAAGAACGCACCGCCTCTCTCCTACAAACCATGGAGGCCGATCGAAGAAGAAAGGCTATGGGAGCCTACCTAGCCTCCCTCCGCCTCAAGAAAAAGTGAAGCAGAGCTTCATGCATGGCCAGCCACCCGCAAAAGAGGCCAAGGCATGAGGATCCAGACCAAGATGATCATGGTCTTGGTCCTCATGAGGGGGAGAACCCGGCTGCTACAACTCAGGAAGCACCATCCGCTGTACCTTCATCATCCCACCAACAAACACAAAACCCACCATCACCAAACCAAGAAACCCAAGCAAAGGAACCAGAGGCTCAGCCCTCTGAAGATGTACATAATGTACATGTTCCCCTTGCTACCATACCTGAATCCATCGTGTTGAGTTCCTCAACCGATGAAAATCCATCAACCCCGCCAACAGAAACCATCCCACCTTTCACTACCTCACCAACACCAAGCCTGCCATTAACCCCATCACCAACTCCTTGCACCAAAGAACCATTCATCACCCTACCCAATGAACCCGAACAACTAAACATCCAACCCTCTTCACCTCAACAACCTCAAGCCTAAACACAAACCAATAAACCTGAACCACCCCAGCATGAGCAAACCCAAGAAACCATCCCATCGCCAACCAATACACAACCCATAACCCAAATTAACCCCCAACCGAACCAACCCAGATGCAAGTGGACATTCCCTCTTCATCAAGGTACCCTCCGCAGAGTTTAGTCGATGAAATAATTGAGAACATGGAGTCGCTAAGGAGACATCTGGAGATACCACCAAGGGAACCCATTATGATGGAGAATATCCATCAGTACCTATATCATGATCGTGATGAAGGTTTGACTCTCAATCCTCCAATTCTATCGCCAGAGTCCATGGACCTCCTACACCATAGGTTTGTTAGACAGACCACCCAACCACCATAAGCTTTCTTTTCAAACGATGGGATAAATATGGTTATGGACATAAAGATGAGGACCTTCGCCAACAGAGCCATAAAATACATCGAGTACACAGTGGAGAGAGCCCATAGTCAGGTTAGCATCTTCAATAACAATGACTTAATCAATCTCAATCCCTATAACTTGATCGACCTCTATGCATTCACAACTCAACGACAGGATCAAGGCATAAGATTTGGGATGACAAACAGAGCGATTGTGAAGACGATGGAAACCCTAGCGAAGCATCGAGCCAAGAGTGATTTTTAGATTGCTCTTTAGCTAGGCATCAAAAGACTCTCCTGTACTCCACCTAATGAAGACTTTCCTGGCCTGCAAGAGAACAAATATGCTTTGGTCTTAACTCAACCCGAGCGTGGACTTGTCTTCAAGAATGAGTTCGGGGTAAAGAAATTTTATAGACTAACTGAAGCATTTAAGTATTCAACTGATACACTTGAGTGGTTTTAGAAAGTCATCAGAGAGAGACTGGGTAGAACTCATGTGCCAAGGGAAGAAGGAAAACAACTCATTCATGAGATATCTACAATCATCAGCTATCGAAGACTGCTACTGGGCTTCTGGGAAATATCTCAAGGTAGATCATGAAGAGAGTTTTAAAATTTTTTCCTTCAATTGAAATGTCTTTGCTTCCAGTACTGTAAGAATTCATCATCCAATGAAAATTTGGAATTTGATCCTTTTCTTTAGATTAGTCTCTTTCTTTGATATTGTTCATAGATTAGTTCATGTTTGTTTTTTCATTACTTAGGGGGAGATTGTTAGACCCCATAATTCATAAGTGTAAAAGTAATGAAGAACAATAAGTGATGAAGAACCAGAAGACCGATGAAGACGTTAAGGCAGAATTGACCAAGTCTGGAGAACAACCAGAGGGTCGATGAACAACGAAAGATGCGATGGAAAAAGCATCTTCATCACCCCTCTTGTCAACAACACTTAGAGTTTTCTTCATCAATTCAACCAGAGGCATACGATGAAAATATGAAGATAAGGTTGAATCATCATTCCATGGAAGACAGCTGGAGATAACTAATCGATAGTTGGACTTCAAGTTTATCTTAATTTATAGCTTATCCATAGTTTAGATAAACATTATCTGTTAGTAGAWGATTAGCTAAATAGTCTCACTAGATAGTTATCTTCTAATTAGCCTTCTAGTATAAATAGGCGATTAGGCCTATTGTAAACAATGTCACTTTTTACGTTTGTCATATTGAATAAAGTGAAATCATTGGCACTCAAGATTRTTCTTTGAATGTTCATACATTGTTCTTGAGTGTTCATCATTTTGTTCATTGAGTGAAATCATTGGCACTCAAGATTGTTCTTTGAATGTTCATACATTGTTCTTGAGTGTTCATCATTTTGTTTATTAAAACACTATAATTTGGTTATTCTTAACTTGATTATTAGTGTTATTGAGAGATTTGGGATCAACATAAACAGTTACGTTTACAAGCTTTCCATTTGGATGAATTGGAGTCTTCATAGATGAATTATTTGATAAATCAAACTTCTTCAGCATGTCACGAACATATTCACTTTGACTGATAAAGATACCTTTATGTGATTGTTTGATCTGCAGACCTAAAAAGAAGGTTAGTTCTCCCATCATGCTCATATGATATTCTTTCTTCAAGCGATCTGCAAATCGAAAACACAAAGAGGGATTAGTGGAACCAAATATAATATCATCGATATAAATTTGGACTAGAATGGTGTGACCCTTAACTTTCCTAAGAAATAAGGTCTGGTCAATCTTTCCACGACCAAATTTCTCAGAGATGAGAAACGAGAAGAGGGTATCATACCAGGCACGATGAGCCTGTTTTAACCCATAAAGAGCCTTATCCAAACGATAAACATGGTTTGGATACTCAGGGTCAAGAAACCCTAGAGGTTGTTCAACATAAACTTCCTCTTGAAGTTTTCCATTTAGAAAAGTGCTTTTTACATCCATTTGGTAGACTTCAAAGTCTCTATGGACAACAAAGGCTAGAAAGAGTCGAATAGCTTTGAATCTAACCACTAGTACGAAGGTTTTGTTATAATCGATCCCTTCTTCTTGTCTATAACCCTGAGCAATGAGTCAAGCCTTGTTGCGGGTAACCACACCATCCTCATCCAACTTGTTACGATAAACCCATTTAGTGCCTATCATTTTTTTGTTAGAAGAACGTGGGACAAGGTACCAGACTTTGTTTCTATCAAATTCAATGAGCTCCTCTTGCATGGGAAGGACCCAACTAGGATCTGAGATAGCATCGTTGATTTTCTTGACTTCAACTAAAGAAAGAAAGTTGACAAAGAGACATATATTACTTAAACCATGGCGAGTCTTGATACCTGCATCTGGATCCCCAAGAATTTGATGAATTGGATGGTCTTTAGTCCATTATTGAGTCGGTAGAGGAATATCATCTGAATAAGTAAGTTCAGGAACAGAAGATAAGGCTTTAGCTGCATTGTCTTCAGCAATAGGAACTATAGCTAAAGGAGCCTCAGATTTAGCTACTGAAATAGGTTCTGATACTGAAGGCATTTCATTTACTGATTGATCAGTGTTTGAAGTAGAAGGAGAAATACAGCTAATGGGCATGGCAGCGATCTCTAAAGAAGATGCGTTGGAGTGACTAGTTGTAATTGGAATGATAAGTGGATCATCTTTAGCTTCAAGGGTTTCAGTCTTAATAGGAGCACTGTAGGAAGCTTAGAGTTGTCCATAGTGAGAGAACATCAAGGTTTCTAATTCATATCATCATTTAAGATGGGTTTTGAATAAACTGATTGTGATTTGTCAAATGTGACATGAATAGTTTCTTCTATCGTCTGTCTTCGTTTGTTGAATACTCTGAAGGCTTTGGATAATGAAGAATATCCAAGAAAGATTCCTTCATCAGCTTTGGGATCGAACTTCCCAAGTTGGTCGCGATTGTTAAGAATGTAACAAGTACAACCAAAAATATGTAGAAAGCTTATAGAAGGCTTTCTTCCATGAAAAAGTTCATAAGTTGTGTTCTTGAACATCTTTACGATCAGAGACCGATGAATGAAATGATATCTTCAGGTGCTTCATCTTTGGATCTGAGGAAGAAGACCCAAGTGTACCTGGAATACTCATCAACTATGACGAGTGTAAACTTCTTTCCAGCAATGGATTGTACGTTAACTGGACCAAAAAGATCCATGTGTAGTAGTTAAAGAGACACAGTCACTGAAAAGATTGGCTTTGACTCAAAGCTAGCTCTTGTGTGTTTTCCTTTTTCACATGTTGAGCAAAGAGATTCCTTTACAAAGGAATGTTGAGGAAGACCAGTGACAAGATAATTTCTTGATAGCTCACTGAGTGTCTTGAAGTTGAGATGAGAGAGCCATTTGTGTCGTAGCCAATTGATGTCTGACGAGGCTTTAGAGAAGAAACAGCTATTCTTAGTGATAGTAGAATTCATATTGATGATATATGCATTCTCTAGGCGAGAACCGGTCAAGGTAACGTTATCGTCTTTGTCAAAGACGCAACATGAATTCTTTGAGAATTTTACTGTGTAGTCTTTGTCACACAGTTGACTAATGCTTTGGAGGTTGTGTTTCAGTCCTTCAACATATGCAACTCGCTTGAACGTGGTTGCACCATTGATTAATATACCAAAACCTCTTGTATATCCTTTTCCATTTCCACCAAAGGTCACAGAAGGTCCTCTTTCTTCCTTGTAATGAATTAACAAGGATTTTTTTCCAATCATATGCCTTGAGTATCCACTATCGAGATACCATATGCCTTTGACATCCTGCACAAGGGAACATTTTAAAAATGCTATTAGTACCCAGCTATTGGGGTCTAACACTGTTAGAGGCATCATCCACTGGTGCTGAAGAACTCAACAGATGGCATCACTAAACTTGAAGAGGTTTGAGTGGAAAGAGGAACAACCTCTGACACTAGTAAGATAGAGTCAGTGGAAGTCTTCACTGAGCCTGATGAAGAGGCTTCTGTGGTTGGAATTACAAGGTCTGATACTGAAGACTTAACAACAGTTGTCGTCTTCACTGAGCTTGAGGAAGAGGCTCTAGTGGTTTGCTTCACTTTGGTTGCTTTTGCAGCCTTAGTGGAGGATTTCGCCTTGGTTGATTTCTCAGCCTTGGCTATTTTCTAGCCCTTAGCTGGTGGACCAGCCTTGGCGGCAGAAGGACACTTGGTGGCAATATGTGGATTTTCACATAAAGATGAAGGTAGCTTTAGGGCCAGGAAGTACCAGATTAAAAGAAGGACCAGCTCCAAGGATTACCTTCTCATTAGTTCCTGGAGGAACCTTTGAGGCTTTAGAGTCCTTAGGTGAAGCATTCACCTTGAGTTGAGACTAGGATTTCTGAAAGGATTCAGATTTCCTTGTCCCTAAAGAAGAAGGTTTACAAGCGAAAGGAAAAGACCTTGATTTATTGGACTTGTTAGACTTCTTAGGAAGAGGTGCAGTGACAATGGATTTACCTTTGTCTTTGCAACCTGAACTCGAAGGAGTTCCATCAAGATGACTCTCAGTAAAAGAAGACTGAGAGGAAGAAGTGTCAGAAAGGGAAGAGACAAAGGTACCAAAGTTAAGCATGGACCTGTCAGTGACCCTTTCTTCCTGATCATAGGAGAATCCTATACCAGTCTTTATCTTGGCCGGGATTTGAGCGTTGATGATCTTAGAGGCTTTGATAGAGGCTTTACACCACCCTTCAATGGTAGCCTTCTCAGCCTTGAGTTCAGCGATTGCTCGTTCACGCTCAACAATAGCCTTTTCGCATTCAATAGTGATAGCTTGGTTTACAATGACTTGATCTTTTAGGTTTTCTTCAACCTTGGTCAGCTTCTTGATCTTAGAATGGCAAATCTTCAACTGTTCTTGAAGATCAAGATTAAGCATTTCTGCTTTTGATTTGCCATTGAGGGCATTGTAAAGATCTACCGTCAACATGTCTAGTGCGGATAGGCTAGAAGAGGAGGAATAAGAATCATTCAGGATACATACATGTGACATCCGGAAATTTAAATACCAGGTTAGTAGCTAGATAGCACTTTAGAAATATTATTAACACTCAAGTAGAGCGATTAGAGCTTAAGTAGTTAGAAATCCCGGTAGGTTGCGTAGAAAACACTATTTCGACCCGTAATGAACCGGATCGTCTTATAAAATGCCAAACACTCCAAATAATTTTTTTAAACTTTCATAAAATATAGAGTCTACATATTTTAAATATTTTTTACTTAAAATTATATTTAAGGAATTTATTTATCTCATGAAATAGAAATTTGGACCTTTTTCTCAATTTATCAAAAAAATACCCAACTTATTAAATTATGGACTACATTTTTACAAAAAAAAAAAGTAGAGAGAGGCCCATAGGCCCATCTAATGGCCGCCCCCCCCCCCCTCTCTTCTACATATAAATACATTTTGAAATTTTAAAATACTCATTTCTTATTGTCTTGGCAACCTTTCATCTCCTTACTCTCCCTCACTTTTCATCTACTACGCTCTCCCTCCATCTTCTTCTTCAAGAAATAAAATTCAGCCATTTAATCATAGAAAAGAAAAGATTCAAGAAACAAAACTTGAAGAAATCATCTTCTTTTAATCAAAGGTAAGATTATTTGTTAGTATTTTGGCTTTATTTTATGCACTTTTAGTGCCATTTTCTTGTCATTTTCATACTTTTAAGTTTACAAAGGAGAGGTGTTCTTCATTCTAAGTTCTAAGGGTAGATTTTACACCAAAGACATGAAAAATGTGCTTAATATGGTGAAAATTCGTAACCTAACCATCTAGAACTTTTGAAAAACAAAAAAAAAACCTTCATTTCATGCATTTTTGTCTCTTATGGAATCTGAGTTCTCTTTCATTTTTGTTACCAAGAATATTGTATTTTATATATTCTTACTTTAATATTGAATAGTAGAGTGATCTTCTTTCATAAAATCATCATTTTTGGAAATTTTGATGCATAAAAGTCCATTTTTGCATAAAAGAATGACTTTTCTCCTAGACAGATTCATTGCATGAGTTTGGAACGACCATATCTAGTTGTTTATGGACCCAATAAGCATGAATCTTTTTCCTAAATAATATTTAGGGGGTGTTTGGTTCACATAATCGAATTTGATAGAGTTGGAATCCATCAAAGGAATTTGACTTTGAAGGAATTGGAATGGAATTTGATGGAATTTGACCATGTGTCAGGTTGGTAGGAATTGGAATGAAATCTCTCAATAGAATTGGAACAATCATCTTTGTATAGACTATCCATCCATTGCCCTACCACACACCCTACCAGCCACCATGTCACTAATATCGTCGTCACAACTATCACCCGCCCTTCCCCCACCACTTCTGCCCTACCCTGCTCCACAGGTGGGGATTGTTGCGGGCAGGCAGGGGTGGGGTGAGGCAGTGGGTTTGAAGCCAGAGTGGGGCAATAGGTGGCAGTGTGATAGTTATGATGACTACATTTTTAGGATGGTGGTTAGTGATAGGTTAGAGTAGGGTAAGTGTTGATCCTCTCTCTCAGTGATTTGATGATAATCCCTTTTTCCCTTTCACGTTGTATTTGTGTTTCTGTATTTTTAGTTCCAGTGATCATCACTGAGTATGTTCAGTGATCGCTGAAAAACTTGCTTTGTAAATTCATCAGAGACAGCAATACTTTAAGAAGACAACACTTACACCAAAGAACCTTCAGCGAACATCGAAGACTGAAACTGAAGATTAGAGACTGGCGAGTACGTGATCTGAAACATTATTCAGTGATTACAAACCTGTCTACATATGTGTGAAGACTGCTCTAGCTTCAGCGAATGATGATGAGACCTCCAGGTCATTCCAGCATTCAGCGATCAAAGGAAGCTTGCTTAGCACGATTGTTGTTGTCTTGTCCTTATGCACACAAAGGACAAACCCATACCCTTGCAAAAGTGAGTACGGTACGGAGCCGATTAGTCGACTCTTTGTCCACCAACTTTAAGCAAGGATGTCTGCTCAAAAATAGTGTTTTTCTACTATTCACTGTACCAAAGGACAAGCCTTCCTCTTAAGGCTTGACACGCACTCTAAACCATACCTTACTGCATTAAATRTTCATTTAATGCACTGGGTATAAATAGAAGTGTTTCTTCTCCATGTAGAGTGCGCGCATCACTTTCCAACCTAATTCTTACTTCAAGCATCCTCTACCTTAAGTAAAGGATCTTTCATATAGCATTCTCTTTTC
>NW_020204090.1:0-8204 GCF_001531365.2 Cynara cardunculus var. scolymus
GGTTAGAACCTACACGCGCGTGTCAGAAATGGGGGCGCACGTCATCAATCGCGCGTCTTCCCAACACAGGGTGTCATACCTTTTTGAGCCGTTTCAACCCAAAACCAGTCATTACGACCTTTCGTCAACAAAACGGTTCATTTTAAATCCCTCCTTATAAATACCTCCTTCCCCCAAATCAAAAACCTTTACCACTCTCAAATACTCCGGCGAACCTGCAACTAGAAATTTCTCAAGCAAAAAAAAACCTGCCAAATATCTTCTTCATTCGCATCTGCACAATCCGTCAATGTTTCGAGCGACAACGAAGTTACCCAAGCTCAAGCGTTGACATCCCACGCCCTATCCTTCGTTCAAAACAGATACGAGAAGGTCGTACTCGTAAAAAGCCAAACAACCAATTCTTCGTCCCATCTGCAACAGGTTTTCCTGATTTTACCTTTCCATTACTTGAAATACTAAGAAACCATCCTCTTTTCTTTGCCCTATCTGCTACCAAACCAACCCCCGAACCATACATAACCCAATTTCTCCTAAGTTCCTACATAAAAACTCTTGATAATTCTGGATTGACCATCATTGGATACGCCTCACACCCCATTAATAAATCCTTGGTTCCTTTGGAACTTAATGTGAACAATTTAAGAACTGCCCTGCGTTTACCCACACTGGAGAATCTTAATCTGAATGAATTTGCTGCGACCCCGACTGACGAGGAATTGATTCAATTCCTAGATTTCCACTCCTATGCCACCCCTATCGTCAAGCGGACTCAATTTAAGCACAAAGGACTGCCCCCTGTCTGGAACACCCTGTTCTCTATCGTCAACGGATGCTTGACAGGGAAGGTTGGAAGTCACGACCAAACCTCGCACGCTATGATGTCCATTGTATACAGGATCTACTTCAACTTGCCACTCGATTATGCCCAACTAATTTTCGAGGACATGGTTGGACTCATCAAGAAGAAATGTGTGAGTCAAATGGGCGAAAAATCCAAGGTCAAAGCACAGAGAAGGCCAAGGAAGACATGAACCAACCCAACCTCATTCTACAACAGTTTCTTGGTCTTGTCTTTGGCGATCTATTAGCAGCAAAGCTTCCCTCTGTGGAACCGAATGCAAGGCTATACCCGTTCAAGGAATTTCACCCAACTGAGCATGAGCAAGGGTACAGAAGCCCAAGACCTTTATCAAGAGCCATGCTCATGTTTCTTAGCCACGAAGATAGGAAGGCATATAGACGTGGATTCAGGCGACCAGARCCGGTCCCTGAGACCCCACCACGAATAGGAATCCCCCTAGGTGAGAAAATTGAAAAAATGAGGGTTGAGGGACATACGGAGGAGCCTGCAGAGGCTGGTAAGACGAGTGAGGCAGTCCCTAGAATCCCAAGTCCCCCACCCAAGAAGCATAAGAAGACACAAAAGGGTGCCGACTCTTCTGTGAAAAATAAAAGGAAAAAGAGGCCTGCAGCAGAAGAAGGCCCAAGTTTTCCTCTGCCAAAGCCTAAGAAGAAAGCCAAGAAGGCTCAACCAACAGAGCCCGTGGTCACAGAGCCTGTGGTCACAGAGGCTGTGGCACAAAAGAGCCCGGCAGAGACTACCAACCCTAAGCGCAGAAGATTGCGCAAAGTCGTTCTTGATGTTTCCCCAATAGAACAAATCCACGATGTTCTCGTCAATATCCAAAAGGAGTTCAGAGCGCAATCGACATATCCAAGTTGGGAACAGAGGTCATCTTAGATGACGAAGAAGAAGAGGAAGAAGAGCTAGGTGAGGGAGAACAAGATGCCAAAGGCACACAACCCAGCCCACCTCCCAGTGCATCCCACGYTTSTAGGGGCCCTGTTCTAGAGGGATCCCCTATTGAACAAGGCACGCACATGCCGATCCCAACCCAGCCTACCCACGCAAAGGACATTCTTTCGTCCTCTGTGGAACGCACAACCGGGCAACCACATATTACTCCTTCATCCTCTCAAAAGGATGAAGGTTTTACTACAAGAGTCCCTTCTCCCAAGGACTCGACACATCCCACAGAGGCATTCGTTGCYTCTTCACACAAGAGTGACCACCCAGAATGTGCTTTAGATGCACATGTGAGGCACAACGCGACAGAGGGTCTAGAACGCCCAATGTCTCTACTAGATCACTCTGCCATGCTAGGCTCTGAACCTACAGGACACGAAATCTACAGAACACCAGTAGGCTCTCCTCTGGGAAAAGTTTGAGGATCTGGTGGAAGTCCCCGAGCAGACTACGCTATACCAGTCGCTGAGGGCGCCTCACGCTCCGAGGCTACTAAATCACCATGTGTTGGTGGTTTAGGTACCCAGGATACGTATGTGACAAAGGGGGAGCTTCAAACCTTTGCCACAGAAGTATTCAAAAAGATAAGCGAGTTGAAAAGCTTGTTTATCTCCCGCACGGTGACAAAAGACATTTCTCCAATAACAGAGGCTCTGAAGGAGTTGAGCTCAACAACAGCAAAACTCAAGTCTACACTTTCAACCCTTCAGAGCTCTGTCCTTCAGAAAGAAGACCTTGYAGAGGCCTTTAKTGCACTCTCTCTCAACCCCTCCTCCATCCAGAAGCTCAAGTCAGAACTGTCAAAGATGGCCGCTCAATTCTCTGCCGACTTCATCTCTGCAGGATACACGGATTACTCCTCTCTCAAAGACGAAATTAAGCATATGTTTTCCTCTGCGGTGACATACGATATTGATACCAAGTCCTCAAGGGCCAACATCAATCACCTAGCTACCCGCAGAGAGATTGAGGCTATGGTTGAAGCTCTGGGTAATCTCGTGTGCAAGCATACAGACAAACTTCTCAAAGAGGCCGAGCCTCTAACATAGCGATTAGAGGCTACAAATCACAGCTCATGAAAGAGGGTGACCTCCTCAGAAGCGAAATCTACAGAAGCGTCTCCAAACTGAAATGGTCGATAGAGATCGACATTAATCACGCCTCTGAGCTTGCAAATGAGGCAATTAAGAAGATGAAGAAGGCGGCCACCAAAATATTGAAGAGGTTGGAGAAGGCTCCCCTGGACTCATGCAAGACAGAAGCCAAAAAGAACCATGACGATCAAGAGGGTGATGATCGTGATCGTCATGAGGGGGAGAAGAAGGCTGAGAAGAAAGCACCAGAGCCAAAGAAGACTCCTTCCAGAGGCGTCAATATTGTGGACTCTACAGCTGCCTTGTTCTCAAAAGGCAAGGAAAAGGCACCAGAGCCTAAAGGCAAAGGTAAAGGCAAAGTTGTAGAGTCACCACAGAAGGGGTCATCGTCTAGCATAGAGACTCCACAGGCAATAAATTAAGAGGAATACAGAGACGACCCAGCTCCTTGAAGCTTCAAAGGCATCTCTGGAAGAGGCTCAAGCAAAGGAGGGCAGAGGCCCCATCCCTCACAGAGCAAGAGAAGGTCCTTCATAAAAATTCCAACAAGTCCAAGAAACGTCCATGGGTACGTTTGACGCTCTACAAGGAACCGTCAAACCCATCATTGTAGAGGGGTCAACCTAGAGGCCAATTCTGAAAGAAGAGGAAGTCAAGGTGCCAGAGTCCGCCACGGTAGGAAGGGTTTCTGAAATATTCGAATCAATGAACAAGATTCCAATGCCAAAAGTCAGAACAGAGCCCGCTTCTACTATGGAAGAAATTCTAGTGTGGAGGTACTCTGCAGTAGACACAGAGCCTCCCTATGATCCAGAACTTACAAGGATCCCTTCTGCCACCACCAAGTTCCAGTTCTCTAAGCTCACAAGGCCTCGTGAGCAAGTATTCTCAGAGCACATGATTACTTCCCTAGAGACAATTTCTCCAAGGACTCTACTAAAGAAGAAGGTGCTCTATGCTCAGTATGTAATAAGGAGGGAAGATGGCAACCTTTATACATTCACAAATGCTGACCTCCACAACCTCTATGTGTTTGATGTTATCTACATGCACAAAATTCTCAACATCTACATGTAGAGGAGGTCAAGCTACTCTATATCGCTCAGAAGGATGATTAAGGTCATGCACGCACAAGTAAGATATTACAGCCAGAAGGACTTCGAGCTCGCGGTAAGGTTGGTCCAAAGAGATCTAAAGATCTCCCCTCCATACAGCAGGCCTGGTTGGATACTTAGGTATCATCCAAAGTCCATTCTTCACAACCCCACTTTTGGGTTTGTGTACTTGGATAAGGATGAAATCCTAAGGTTCTATGATCCAACAGAATCACATAAGTACTCTACAGAGACGCTAGAATGGATTTTCAAAAGAGCAACGGCAGAGGTGGAAAGAGGACATCTTAGGATGAGCGAAGTGTCTCGCATTTTGGAGGCGATCAAGATACAAATCAACTTCAGAGAATGGATCTTCAATGTCTACAGAACGATCAAGGCTGATATGCTATATGTAGTAGACGATTTTCCAGAATCTGTTGTTGAATAAACCTTCTGTACCAGTTTTTGGCCTATGTATCACAGTTCAGTAATTCAGTTTTGTAATTCCTTTCATTATGTAATTCTTTTCAGAGGATGATCTTTTATCTCCACTTGTAATTCTTTCAATTAAGTCATTTCTTACATTTAAATTTCCAATTTTACTTTTTCATACTTAGGGGGAGATTGTTAGCTCTCATTTCATTTAATGTAAAAGTATGGAAAAAGTAAATACTGCAAGTGTTGACAGAAGAGGTTCTACCACAGAAGACCACAGAAGACCACAGAGGACCAACAACAGAAGATGTGCAATCGTACAAGTCTAGAATGACAGAACCTCTGTTGTCTATCACTGAGGTACTGGAAACTGGTCCTCTGTAATCAAAGCGTACAAGTCTAAGATGACAGAACCTCTGTTGTCTATCACAGAGGTTCTGGAAGATGATCCTCTGGAATCAAGTGCTCTCAAGTCACATCCAGCAGAGCCTCTGGGATGGCTCACAGAGGGTCTGTAGTTTTATCTTCTGTGAAGAACTTATTTACTATTTTACTTAGGTTAGTTAGCTTCTCGTGCTTATCATGTGACTATGTTTGTAATCTGCTTTCTTTGAACGGCTTAGATGAATTTGTACATCTAGATCATGTCAGAAAAGCCGTTAGGAACGAGTATAAATAGCAGCGTAGGCCTTTGTAATTCAGTGTGCTTCCATATTGTATTRTTAACATTTTCAATCAATTGAAAATCATTTGAAGCTTCTCTCTCATGTTCTTCATTCATCAACTGTGTTCTTCATTGATTATTACTTTGTTTGTTCTTATTGCTTCCGCTGCACTAATATTGTCAAATAGATCATCCAGAGTAAGTGATTAATATCCAAAATGGAGTTAATCGATCCTATCAGTATCAATACCGTATGTCACCGCAGAGGAAAACATCTGCTTGATTTCGTCTTTGAAAGACGAGTAATCCATGTATCCCGCAGAGATGAAGTCGGCAGAGAATTGGGCGGCCATCTCTATCAGTTCTGATTTCAACTTCTGGATGGAGGAGGGGTTGAGAGAGAGTGCACTAAAGGCCTCTACAAGGTCTTCTTTCTTAAGGACAGAGCTCTAACGGGTTGAAAGTGTAGACTTGAGTTCTGCTGTTGTTGAGCTCAACTCCTTTAGAGCCTCTGCTATCGGAGAAAGGTCTTATGTCACCGTGCGAGAGATAAACAAGCTTTTCAACTCGTCTACCTTTTTGAATACTTTTGTGGCAAAGGTTTGAAGCTCCCCCTTTGTCACATACGTATCCTGGGTACCTAAATTACCAACATATGGTGATTTAGTAGCCTCAGAGCGTGAGGCGCCCTCAGCGACTGGTATAGCGTAGTCTGCTCGGAGACTTCCACCAGATCCTCAAACTTCTCCTAGAGGAGAGCCTACTGGTGTTATGTAGATTTCGTGCCCTGTAGGTTCAGAGCCTAGCATGGCAGAGTGATCTAGTGGAGACATTGGGCGTTCTAGACCCTCTTTCGCGGTGTGCCTCACATGTGCCTCTAAAGCACATTCGGGGTGGTCACTCTTGTGTAAAGAGGCAACGAATGCCTCTGTGGGATGTGTCGAGTCCTTGGGCGAACGGACTCTTGTAGTAAAACCTTCATCCTTTTGAGAGGATGAAGGAGTAATATGTGGTTGCCCGGCAGTGCGTTCCACAGAGGACGAAAGAATGTCCTCTGCGTGGATAGGCTGGGTTGGCTCGGCATGTGCATGCCTTGTTCAATAGGGGATCCCTCTAGAACAGGGCCCCTAGAAGCGTTTGATGCACTGGGAGGTGGGCTGGGTTGTGTGCCTTTGGTATCTTGTTCTCCCTCACCTAGCTCCTCTTCCTCTTCTTCTTCGTCGTCTAAGACGACCTCTGTCCCTAAATTGGATATGTCGATTGACGCCTTGAAATCCTTTTGGATATTGAAGAGAACATCCTGGATTTGTTCTATTGGGAAAACATCTAGTACTACTTTGCGTAATCTTCTGCGCTTAGGAGTGGTAGCCTATGTCGGGCTCTCTTGTGCCACAGGCTCTGTGACTACAGGCTCTGTGACCACAGGCTCTGTTGGTTGAGCCTTCTTGGTTTTCTTCTTTTTAGACTTTGGCAGAGGACCACTTGGGCCTTCTTCTTCTGCAGGCCTCTCTTTTCCTTTCTTCTTCACAAAAGAGTCTGCACCCTTCTGTGTCTTCTTATGCTTCTTGGGTAGGGGACTTGGGATTTTAGGGACTGCCTCACTCATCTTACCAGCCCCTGCAGGTTCCTCCGTATGTCCCTCAACCCTCATTTTTTCAATTTGCTCACCTAGGGGGATTCCTATTCGTGGTGGGGKCTCAGGGACCGGTTCTGGTCGCCTGAATCCACGTCTATAGGCCTTCCTATCTTCGTGGCTAAGAAACCTGAGCATGGCTCTTGATAAAGGTCTAGGACTTCTATACCCTTTCTCATGCTCAGTTGGGTGGAATTCCTTGAATGGGTACAGCCTTGCGTTTGGTTCCACAAAGGGTAGTTTAGCTGCTAACAGATCTCCAAAGACAAGACCAAGGAACCGTTGAAGAATGAGGTTGGGTTSGTTCATGTCTTCCTTGGCCTTCTTCTGTGCTTTGACCTTGGACTTTTCTCCCCTTTGACTCGCACATTTCTTTTTGATCAAACCAACCATGTCCTCAAAAATTAGTTGAGCATAGTCGATTGGCAGGTTGAAGTAGATCCCGTAGACAATGGACATCATCGCGTGCGAGGTCTGGTCATGGTTTCCCACTTTCCCTATCAAGCAGCAGTTGACTAATGAAAATAGGGTATTCCAAACTGGGGGTAGTCCTTTGTGCTTGAATTGGGTTCGTTTTACGATTGAGGTCGCATAGGAGTGGAATTCAAGGAATTGAATCAATTCCTCGTCAGTGGGGGTTGCAGCAAATTCATTCAGATTAAGGGCTTCCAGTGTGGGTAAACACAGGGCAGTTCTCAAATTGTCTACATTAAGTTCCAAAGGTACCAACGATTTATTGATGGGGTGTGAGGCGTATCCAATAATGGTCAGTCCAGAATTGTCCAAAGTTATTATGTAAGAACTCAAGAGAAATTGGGTTATGTAGGATTCAGGGGTGGGTTTAGTAGCAGATAGGGCAAAGAACAGGGGATGGTTTCTTAGTATTTCAAGTAAAGGAAAGGTAAAATCAGGAAAACCTGTGGTTGAAGGAACAGAGTAGTAGTTATTGGGCTTTTTAACGAGCACGACCTTCTCGTATCTGTTTTGGACGAAGGATAGTGCATGGGATGTCAACGCTTGAGCCTGCGCCACTTCGTTGTCGCTCGAAACATTGACGGATTGTGCAGATGCGGAGGAGGAAGACATTTTGTAGGTTTTTGCTTGAGAAAAAGCAGGTTGTAGGTTCGCCGGAGTATTTGAGAGAGGTAAAGGTTTTTAATTTGGGGGGAAAGGGGTATTTATAGGGAGGGATTTTAAATTGAACCATTTTGTTGACAAAAGGTCGTAATAAGTGGTTTTAGGTTGAAACGGCTCAAAAAGGTATGACACACCGTGTTGGGAAGACGCACGATTGATGACGTGCGCCCCCTTTTCTGACACGCGCGTGTAGGTTCTAACCTTTATCCACAGAACCACGCGCACCATATCAATAGACAAGAACTATTAAGAGAGTTTTGTCAGAGGCCTAAGGGTAACAGAGCCTCTGTGATATGTGACGGGTCTTCTTATAATGTTACACCTTTTTATTACCTAA
>NW_020204090.1:9580-10985 GCF_001531365.2 Cynara cardunculus var. scolymus
TCGTACCTCTGTGAAACCCATTGGTAGTAAGAAAGTTTGATAAGCGATCATACCATGCTCTGGGAGCATGCTTAAGACCATACAGAGCCTTGTCTAAGAAGTAGACGTGGTTTGGATACTTATCACTCTCGAACCCTGGGGGTTGCTAGACATATACCTCTTCTTTGAGCTTGCCATTTAGAAAGACTGATTTGACATCCATTTGGAATACTTTGAACCCTCTGTGAGCTGCAAATGCTAGAAAGATACGAATAGCTTCTAGTCTGGCCACAGGAGCAAAAGTTTCTTCATAGTCAATACCCTCTTCCTGGTAATACCCTTTAGCAACTAACCTTGCCTTGTTCCTTATCACTACCCCTTGCTCATCCTTCTTGTTACGGAAAACCCACTTGTTGCCAATTGCAAGCTTCCCAGCTGGCAGAGGTACTCCATACTTGGTTTCTGTCAAATTGAACTAGCTCGTTTTACATAGCATCAACCCAGAAGGTGTCTGCCAGAGCCTCTGCCACTGTTTTGGGTTCAATTTTGCTTACATAACAAGTAAATAAGCAGAAATTTGCCGTGGCTCGCGTCTTAACACTGGCAGAAGGTTCTCCAATGATTTGAGATTGGGGATGGCTTTGGGTCCACTTAGTAACATGCTGTGGTGGAGCAGAGGGCACTGTTTCTTGAGCAATTTGAGGTTGAGGTGGAGATGCAGAGTCTTGATCGGGTTCTTGAGCTTCGTTGGAGGACGAAATTGGAGGACTTTCATTTATTGGAGTAGCTTCTGGTGGAGAAGCTTCTAGGGAAGGGGTCACAGAGGATGAAGGGAGGGGAGCTTCCTCTATGATGGATGTCGTGGAAGGACTTGCTCTGGATGCTTGATCTGGATGGACAACTTCTGCAGAGGATCTTTTTGGATTTGTATCATCTTCGTACCACTCTGCAAAAAGTTGCTCGAGTTATGGGGTGATTGTAGCATTTGGAGATTTGTCGGCTTGAATTTTCAATTCTTCTGTTAACTTGTCCTTTGTCACTTGAAAAGAATCATCAAACTTGACGTTTGTGCTAACAACCACTATTTGAGTCCTGGGGATGTAGGCTCTGTATGCGGTAGTGTCCCACGCATAGCCRATGAAGATTGCATCATCCCCCTTGGGCTCAAACTTTCCCACAGACTCTCTGTCATTTAGGACAAAGCATTTACAACCAAACACATGAAAGAACTTTATGTTTCGCCTTCTATTATGTAGAAGTTGATAGGGGGTCTTCTCAAAATGTTTTACCACCAAGGACCGGTTCTGAGTGTAGCAGGCTGTTGATCCCAAATCTCTCAATAACACTTATAATCTAGTTATGAATAACCAAATTATAATGATTTTATGAAGAAAGTTAAGAAGACTCAAAACTAATATATGAATAT
>NW_020204090.1:13469-14746 GCF_001531365.2 Cynara cardunculus var. scolymus
AGCCTTCTCCTCTTGAAAATGGGCTTAGATTTAGAAATTTTGCTTTTCAAATTGTTTGAGGATCTAAAGGTATTCTCTAGAGTTTTGTTTGATTTGAAACCGGGTTTATTATAAAATTCCGAGAAACCTAGATCTCTTCTGCCCAAATTGACTTTAATCTTTTTGTAAATGTTTTGAGCCTCTTGAAAATTCTTAATTTTTAGCTCTCTGTCAAGCACATCTTGGTGTAAAAATTCTCTTTCTTTTTGAAAGAATTCCTTAACAGAAGTAATATTGCATTTCTCATGCTCCATCTGCCTTAACTCTTCCACCTTAATTTTTAAGTCTTTCTCAACCTTGGCAAGCTTTTGTTTTGAAGAATTTTCTAAGTTTATAAACTTTGATTGTGCTTCTTCAAACATTTTAATAAATCGATTTCTTTCCTCTGTGAGCATAATTACTTCTTTTTCATAGAGAAAAAGTTTTTCTTTAAGATTGAAATGCTCCAAATGGCATGAGTCGAGGTTATCAATGATCTCTGTGAAAAGATCAATAGATTTAGAAGAGGAGGAAGTAGAACCTCTTGGTCGCTCCTGTCAGAGGAGTCTGACTTGATGTCTGCCATCCCACAGAAGAGCTCGTCCTCTGTGTCCGAGTCTTCCAATACGAGAAGACCCTTCTGTTCGTCTTTGTCAGAGGACTCGTCTATTACTAGCTCACCTGATTGACCTAGTAGAGACTTCTGCTGATAGTATTCACCCTTCTTTTTATAGAAGGCTGCATCTTTAGGACCCCTCTGTGGTGCCCTTGGCCCTTTCGACCAGCAGTCTGCAGCAAAGTGGCCTGGTTTGCCACATTTAAAGCAGCCATCTTTAGGCACTTCCTTCCTTTGCTCTTCAACCCTCTGCACGGGCTTCTGTTCCTTCTCTCTTTTCTCATATCTCTCTCCTTCTGTGAATTTCTTCGATTGAAACTTTTAAACTCTTTCCTCTTGCAATATCCCATTTCCAATATACCCAAATTATTTTCTAAGTGTGCTTAATTATATGTAAATAGGATATTATGTGCTTACATAGGAGAAAATGTTGAGCATGTTGAAAATTTACTAAGTGTACTAATAGTGGCCATATAAGAGAACCGATGATTTAGTGGGAGTTTGGGTTTGAAAATTTAGAGTTATACTTCTTAGGAGTATATGAGAGGATTTAGAAAGTTTCATGTCAAATGGAGCTAAAGCGAGAAAAYTGAAGAAAACGGGTCAAAGCGTTAACATTTAAGTTACGGATGCGTAACACCAA
>NW_020204091.1:0-1165 GCF_001531365.2 Cynara cardunculus var. scolymus
ACAAATCTTTAATTGCTCATGGAGATCAACGTTAAGCATTTCAGCTTTAGATTTGCCATTGAGGGCATTGTAAAGGTCAACCGTCAGCGTATCCAGTGTAGAAAGACTAGAAGAAGGTTCATTCAGGGTACATACCTGAGTAACAGAAGATGGCTCAGAAGAGGTAGATGCTTTAGAAGAACCTTCGTCAGCATCAATAGCCATTAAGCGGACATAATCTTTATCGTCCTCCTCAGAAGATGATTCATTAGATGATTCAGCCCAGTCATGCTCTCCAGTAATAAGGCATTTAGCCTTTCTCTGGTTGTTTTTCATCTTCTTGTATTTCTCCTTCAGTTTTAAGTATTTATCATCTTTGGTCCTGAAGGAGGAAGAGGCTTTAGAAGATGGCATCGCAGTCTTCTTGGATCTGCATTCACCTGCAAAATGTTCGGGTCGGTGATAGTTGTAGCAGACAGCTGAAGCCTTGTCTATTCTTTTAGACTTTGGCTTCTCCCTGAGGGGTAGCTGAGGAGATCTACGGAAATTGCTTTTACTGGAGAACCTCCTAAATGACTTAGTCAGGAGTACCAGGCACTCATCAAAATCTGTTAAATCAGATTCAGGAATGTCCTCAAAAGAATCTATCTCCGTGATGACCATGGGAGGTAGAGAAGACACAAAAGGAGTAGAGGTTTCAACTGAAGAAGATTCAGAGATCAAAGCTAAAGGAGAGCTTTTCATTTCCCTGCAATCTCTTACAAGATTTCTTTTCAGTTGACGAGATTGCTCATGGTTAAAGTTTTTATATTTTGATTTGCTACCCGAACATTTGTCAGATGTGTCGATATCAATGGTGACTCATTATTTCGATGAATCATTTCTTCGGACAGAAGAAGATTCCTATTCCTCCTTATCTCATATGGGTTTCATACTTATAGGAAGAGCTTTTGCACATTTTTGTTAATCCATGAACGAGGTATTAGCAGCCGTTTCCAGCTGTTGTTCCCCTCCCAAGGGCAGGCAGAATCCCGTATAAGGTAGAAAGAGAAAGAGTGGACATGTCATTTGACATCTTGAGACACATGGAAAAAGTATCCCAAGACTCCGGAAGGCATTCTAGAAACTTAGTCAAGGTTTAAGAATTAGAATATTCCCTGTCGACAGCCCTAAGATCAATAAGAAG
>NW_020204091.1:2428-11476 GCF_001531365.2 Cynara cardunculus var. scolymus
ATGACCTGGAGGTCTCATCATCTTTCACTGAAGCTAGAGCAGTCTTCACACATATGTAGTCAGGCTTGTAATCACTGAATACCGCTTCAGATCATGTACTCGCCAGTCTCTAATCTTCAGTTTCAGTTTTCGACGTTCGTTGAAGGTTCTTTTGTGTGAGTGTTCTCTTCTTGAAGTATTGCTGTCTCTAATGAATTTACAATGCAAGTTCTTCAGCGATCACTGAACATACTCAGTGATGATCGCTGAAACTGAAAATACAGAAACACAAATACAACGTGGAAGGAAAAAGGAATTATCATCAAATTACTGAGAGAGAGGATCAATAGGTCCTTAATGGGTCCAAATGGTGGTAGTGGATATAATGGGCATAATTCTCGTTAAAAGGTCCAACTGAGTCAAAATGACACCAACTAGGTCATAATCAGTCCCACTAGACCCTGATAGGTTTAATGGGTCCATTTCTTCGGAACGAGTCTAATTGGGTCAAAATGGCACTAAATGGGTCATAGTTAGTACAACTACATGTTAATATGACTAAWTGAGGTAGAATGGGTCTTAAGTGTCCTCAATGGGTCCATCTACACCTATTGGGATATTGGTTCCTATTTGATATAATCGAGTCATTTGGGTAAAAATGACAATGAATGTATAATAATTAGTCTGCCCTATTAGGTGAATAGGGCTCATTTATCCATAATGATTCTAATTCGATCAAAATAACACTAATTGGGTCCTATTTATTTTGATTAGATTTAATGGGTATAATGTGCTTAGTTCGTCATAATTAGTCTTATCAGACATTAATTGGACTGATTGAGGGTCCATTTGGTGTTAGTGGATATAATTGGCCTATTTCTCCTTAAGAAGACGAATTGGGTCAACACGACTCAAACTAGGTCAATATTAGTCTTCTTAGACCCAAATGGGTTTAATGGGCCCAGTTATCCATAATTAGTGTAATAGGGACAAAATGACACTAAATGGGCCATATTTGGTTTGTTCATACCTTAATGGTTATCATGGGCTTATTTCTTCTATTGAGTCTAATTGAGCCATAATGGTACTAAATGGTTNCTATTGAGTCTAATTGAGCCATAATGGTACTAAATGGTTTAAAATTAGTATAATCAGACGTTAATATGAGTAATTGAGGAAGAATGGGTCTTAGCGGTCCTTAATAGGTCCAAATGGTGCTTAGTGGATATAATGGGCATAATTCTCGTTAAAAGGTCCAATTGAGTCAAAATGACACAAACTAGGGAATAATCAGTCCCACTAGACCCTGATGGGTTTAATGGGCCCATTTCTTTATAACGAGTCTAATTGGGTCAAAATGACACCAAATGGGTCATAGTTAGTGCAACTACATGTTAATATGACTAATTGAGGTAGAATGGGTCTTAAGTGTCCTCAATGGGTCCATCTACAATTATTGGGATATTGGTTCCTATTTGTTATAATCGAGTCATTTGGGTCAAAATGACAGTGAATGTGTCATAATTAGTCTTTCCTATTAGGTTAATGGGGCTCATTTATCCATAAGAATTCTAATTGGCTCATATATAGTTTTATCAGACTTAATGGGTATAATGTGCTTAATAATTAGTCTAATCAGACATTAATTGGAGTGATTGAGGGTCCATTTGGTGTTAGTGGATATAATTGGCGTATTTATCCATAAGAAGTCCAATTGGGTCAACACGACTCAAACTAGGTCATAATTAGTCTTTTTAGACCCAAATGGGTTTAATGGGCCCAGTTATCGATAACTAGTGTAATTGGGACAAAATGACACTAAATGGGCCATATTTGGTTTGTTCAGACCTTAATGGTTATCATGGGCTTATTTCTCCTATTGAGTCCAATTGAGCCATAATGGTACTAAATGGTTCAAAATTAGTATAATGTTACATATTTTAACAGTCCAATAAGTCCAAGAGAATCATAGTTAAAGGATTATTCATCAAGTTCCAAAAATAAAAGTAACCTTCAATCAAGAATAGGGAAGAAACAGTTCGATCGATTAATGTATGATAAGCTTGAACGATTTAACAGAGAAGTGCCAACCGGAGACGATGAATTAACAGTGACAAGCGATTTAAGGTAAATGTAAAAAATGAGAAGTAAAAATGAATCGGGTATATATAGTCAAAGTCAAAAACCGTTCAGATTCTAAATCGCTCAAAGATTATCTGGATTAGGATAAATCGGACAAGAGGTGTCCGATTTAGTGAATGTGAAACATCTAATTGATAACCCGGACAATAAATCGCTCAAGGCATAGGCGATTTAGAAGAACACCGGTCAATAGTCATCCGGTTTAAGATTAAATCGCTCAAGAGTCCATCGATTTAAGAATAAATCGATCAATGAATAATTTAAATCGCTCAACAAAGAAGTTAAATTGCTCAACAAACAAGCGATTTAAACACTTGAAATGTATAAAGAACATAAGCGATTTAGCAATCCGCTCAAATCAACCAAGTGATTTAGAAATCCGCTCAATCCCTTGTAAAACATATCTAACCTTATCCGGATAAGAGTTTATCATATAGCCTTTTGTCCGGATTAGTCTAAATCGGACACTACATTGTCCGGATTTGCAATAAATCGGAGGAGTATTGTCCGGATTAGTCTAATTCGACCAAACACCTATATTTTTAAACTCTACATTTTTCAAAAATTAGATAATGTTTAAAAAACCTGTAAGAAAATTTTAAACTGTTAGTCCATACAGATAAAATCACTCACCCTCAAAATATGATCAAATATAAATACAGATAAAAAGTACAGATATTTGACCAAATGAATTTGAATTAAATACAATTCAATAAATTGAACTGTTTTTAATAAAAATACAAATTGTCAAATTAAGCATACCTAACTTAGATACAAGAAAGCTAAAGCGTTTTTCATCTAAAGCTTTCATAAATAAGTCAGCTAATTGAAATCCTGTATTTACAAAGTACAGTTCAATAGTACCTTTTTCTACATGATCTTTAATGAAATGATACCAGATATCTATATGTTTGGTCTTTGTGTGTTGAACAGGATTACAAGAAATAGCGATTGCACTTTTGGAATCACAATAAATGGGAATTTTGTTAAAAATAAAACCCGTTGTCTCTGAGTTGTGTCTGCATCCATAAAACTTGAGAACAGTAGCTCGCAACAGCTAGATATTCTGCTTCGGCAGTTGATATGGACACGCAATTCTGTTTCTTTGATGCCCAGCTAACTAACTTGTCTCCCAAAAACTGTAGATGTCCCGAAGTGCTTTTCATGTCCAACATACAGCCTGCATAGTCTGCATCTGAGTAAGCTGTCAGTTCAAAACTAATACCCTTGGGATACCAAAGTCCAAGATTAGCAGTCCCTTTTAGATAACGGAAAATGTGCTTAACGGCACTTAAATGGGACTCCTTTGGATTAGCCTGATATCTGGCACAAAGATGTGTTGAAAACATAATATCAGGTCTACAAGACGTCAAATACATTAAAGAACCAATCATGCCTCGGTATGTTTTCTRATCTACAGCTTTTCCAGACGGATTAGCATGTATTTTCGTTCCATGAGCCATAGGTGTTTTTATTGATGAACAATTTTTCAAATTAAATTTCTTCAGGATATCAAAAATATATTTTGTTTGACAGATAAAGATACCCGAAGATAATTGTTTTACTTGAAGACCTAAAAAGAAGTTCATCTCACCCATCATGCTCATTTTAAAACACGAAACCATTAAGGTAGAAAAGTTTTTGCAGTATTTTGGGTTCGTAGATCCAAATATTATGTCGTCTACATAAATTTGTATCAAAATTATATCCGACTTTTCCTTTTTAATGAACAGGGTTGTGTCAATATTACCTTTCGAGAAGCCTGACTTTACAAGGAATTCTGATAAGATGTCATACCAGGCTCTCGGGGCTTGTTTAAGACCATAAAGTGGTCGGTCGAGGATGTAAACATGATCCAGCTTTGACTGATCCACAAAACCTTCCGGTTGAGAAACGTAGACTTCTTCCTTGAGAAGACCGTACAAGAATGTTGTCTTGACGTCCATCTGGTACACTGTGAAGTTCTTGTGTGCCGCGTACGCTAGAAACATCTGTATTGCTTCAATCCTTGCTACCGGGGAAAAAGTTTCATCGTAGTCAATGCCTTCTTGTTGATTGTATCCTTTAGCGACGAGTCGGGCCTTATTTCTGACAACAACGCCGTCTTCATTCTGTTTGTTCTTGAATACCCATTTTGTACCGATAATCGTCTTATTGTTGGGACGAGGTACCAATCTCCAAACTTTGAGTGCTTCAAACTGGTTCAGCTCCTCTTGCATTGCGAGTATCCAATCCGGATCAGCTAAGGCTTCAGATACCTTAGTTGGTTAAAATATTACTCAAGAACGTGGAGTATAGATACTCATTAGCTGTCGTAGACCGTGTACGAATAGGTGCTGATGAATCACCAATAACTTGATGTATTGCGTGATTTTTGGTCCACTTCTTGCTATGAGGTAAGGGAACATAGGAGCTTTGATCTAAATTTTGATTAGTGTAAGTATTTGGGGAGTTTATTGGAACAGGTGAAGGTTCAATATTTGGAACTGAAATAAGATGAATATCTGGCTGAGGTAGGGTATTTTCATCTTGTACGACCGATACCTCTTGCACACTTCAGAATTTTCACCCTCTTCACGCTGAACTGGACCATCAGGAGTTTCCATCTCTATTTCTTCATCAATGATTTTCGTTTCTTCTTCTGTTTCAGTTATTGGAACATCAGGAGATGGACCAGATAACTGTTGTTCGGTCTGAATATTCCTGGACAAATCATTAGACTGATTAGATTTATTTTCAAAATATTCTTCATAAAAGTTCTCAAACAATGAATCTAAATTAGCTTTATCAGAATTTGAAGATTCAGGTTGATCAACTTTCCGCGTAGTATTAATTATCAGCCCGGGTCCTGAACTAAATTGTTCAGAAGCCACATCAATGACTTCATCAAATGAGACGTTCACGCTCTCATTGATGATTTTGGTCCTCTTGCTGTAGACCCTCAAGCAGATGTCTTGGAATAACTAATGAAGACCGCTTCATCAGCTTTAGTAGCGAACTTTCCTCTGTCCTCTTTGTCATTTAAAATAAAACATCTGCAACCAAAAACTCGAAAGAATTTGATATTAGGTATTCTTTTGTTTATTATCTCATACGGAGTTTTACCAAACCTTTTGTGAACGAGGGATCGGTTCTGGGTAAAACAAGCAGTCGCCATTGCTTTAGCCCATAAGAATAATGAAAGCTTTGAACAGGTAAGTAATGTACGCGCCGCTTCCACCAATGTTTTGTTCTTACGCTCAACGAAACCATTCTGTTGTGGTGTCCGGGCTGCCAAGAACGTATGTGTAATATCGATGGATTCGAGGAATGAGCTGAATGTATTGTTCTTGAATTCAGTTTCGTTGTCAGTTCTGATTTTCTGAACTGGCAGTTGCAGATTATTTTGGACTGTCTTCAAGAAAGAAATTATTGTCTCGGTCGCTTCATCCTTTGACCTCAGAAAATGAACCCAGGTATATCTCGAATAGTCATCGACTATGACCAACACATACTTCTTTCCGTTAATGCTTTGGACTCGCATAGGACCAAAGAGATCTATATGGAGTAAATGTAGAGGATGTTCCGTGTTGAACTCTGTCTTCAGCTTATGTGAAGCTTTCTTCAGTTTGCTCATCTCACATGCACCGCATACATGGTCTTTATGAAACTTTAGGTCTTGGATTCCTTTAACCAAATTGTCACAAACCAACTTGTTTAGATATTTGAAGTTTAAATGTGAAAGACGCCGATGTCATAGCAGATTCTGCTCCAAGGATGCCTTGGATATCAAGCAGACGTCAGTATCTACTTGCGTGTTGGATAGGTCAATTGTGTAGAGATTTGATCTTCTGATTCCAGCAAGAAGCTCCTTACCATCAGTAGTTCGGATGTTCCACTGGTTAGCTTTAAAACAGACTTCTAAATTCTTATCACAAAATTTACCTATGCTAAAAAGATTATGTCCAAGTCGTTCGACATACGACACTTTCTTTATCATTAAATTCCCAGAAATTACGTCACCATATCCAAGGATAGGCGCGTATTGATCATTCCAAATCTTACCGTACCTCCAAAAGATTCAACATAGTTAGATAATAATTCTTTTCTACCAGTCATGTGCTTAGAACATCCGGAGTCAAAGAACCACACATGTCGGTTAACCTGCAAAAGTGAATCAATTGGGTTTTGGTACCCATTTTAGATTGGGTCCTTTAAGCTCATATCTCGTTGGTGGTATACTGTATGTACCAAACCAACGTTCTTTAAAATAAAATTTCTTAGATAAAGCAGTTAAAGCAGAATGCATGAAATGATAAGGCTTAAAAAAAGTAAAAGAGTTAAGTAATTCGTTCAATCCACACGGAGAACAATTATTTTTACCATTTCTAATATCTAACAATTCATCTACTGAATATCTTTTTATAGAATTATTCAATGTCGAATTATTTAATATAGACTTAGTAAAATTATTCTTCTTATGTCGAGTTGAATATTTTTCTTCTTCTTTTACCCTCCAAACCTTCTTAAACTTCAACGCGTTATAGAAACAAGAAAAATAAAATCATCAAATTTAAATGAATGAGGAACTTTATGTTTATTTTTCTTATTAGTAAGCTTCTTCTGTTTCCTCAAATTCTTTTTAGTTTTAATCTTTTTATAATACAAATCCTCGGAAACAGGTTTTTCATTAAAATTGTTTTCTAAATCTGAAGCTAAATCAGAATCCTCAGTCATCTCATTTTAACAAGAAAATCTTCATGACTGGGTAATTTCTTCGAAAAGTCAAACTGATCAATCTCATTGTCTAAACAAACTTTTGAATTCAGGATATCTGAAAAATTATTTTATTCATTTAAAATAATTATTTCTTCTGAATCAGAAGCTTCACTTGAAGATTTATTACACGAGAAATACTCAGATTCAACATGTTTCGTTTTTACTTTAGAATTTTGTAAATCTTCAATTTTATTTAATAAAAATTCTTGTTTTTGTTGATTAAATGAAAGTCGTTCTTCATTTAAAAGCTTTTCCAGCTGAACCACTTATTTTTCTAAAATTAAAGCTGGAGTATAAAACTTTGGTTCAACGGGTTTAGATTCATGCTCTGCATTAGAATAGAGTCTTGATTTTTGTAGCTATCATTTAAGTTTTTATATTCAAACGGAACTTGCATCTTGTCTTTTATTTGACGGTTAAAATCTTCTCGCTGTTCTACCTCATCAGAAGATTTTGTAAATTTAATTGAAAACTCGGGTCCGCAATCAAGATATTCAAATTTATATAGAGTCGGGGTATAATATAAAGCTTCTCCTAAAAATTTTGGATTTTCGTACCCCAACCCTTCCCGAGGGTTAAAGAATCTTGTTTCAGAGGGTTTGTTCAAAAAAAGTGGTTGATCAGTCTGCCCTCTCTTATATAAAATTTCTTCGTTAGACTTCACTTTTTCTTTTGATTGAATTATTTGTATATCAAGCTTACTTATTTTAACAACTAGTTCTTCATTAACTAATTCTAATGATTTATATCGTTCCTTGGAATCAGATAGCTCGGCTTTTAAGATATTGGATTTTTCATTAAATGTTTTAGATTTAGATAACAAAGATTTTCCCAGTCCAAATTTCCAGCATTTTCATTAAATAGTTTGATGTATTTTTCTTTTTGCGTTTGTAATTCTTTTTCAAAATTATTTGAACGCAATTTTTCTGTTTTTAATTGTTGCTGGAAAGATTGGAGTTTAAGCATCATCTTATGCATCTGATTAATGCATGATTTCTCCAATACCTCTTCTTCCACTTCATCACTCTGTTCTTCTCCTTCATCTGAAGAACAATTTTCTGTTCTAGCCATCAAGCATATGTGTGCAACAGCTTCAGATTCTTTCTCCTCATTGGTTAAATTTAACCAGTGATCGTCTTCTGCCATGAGTGCTTTACCCGCATCTCTTTGTTTGGAGAGAAGAAATTTGTTTTTGTAGTAGTCGGTATCTCTCGTTACCGGCTTTCTGCAGTTTACAGCAAAATGGCCTAGCTTGCCACAGTTATAACACTTTCTATGTTCATCAGCTACACCTTTTACAAATTTCTTCTTCTCTTCCGGCTTCTTCTCGTACTTCTCAAATCTTTTCTCTTCATATTTCTTCTTCTCACCAAATTTATCTTTAAATTCGTATTTTGAGCCGGACGAGAATCTTTGATTGTTGGAGTGCGGTCGTTTCTGAAACTTCTTTTGGAATGCTTTTGTTAGCATCGCCATGGCATGTTTGATTTCAAACAAATGAGAGTCTGAATCCGAGCTGTTACTTTCTTCACTTGCTGATTCGCTTGACTGGCTGATCTCCTTAACTTGCTTTCCAGATCAGCTTTTTCCTTTCTTTTCAGAGACAAAGGCTAAAGGATCAGCAGCTTCCTTTTCCTTTTTCTTTTTAGAATCTCGGACCTCCAAAACTTCTTCCTCGTTTTGCTTTAGAGTTTCATAAACTTCATGTATGTCAATATCAGATAATGATTTGTTGAATCTAATATGATTAGCATAAGGTTTCCACTCTGGTTGTAGGTTGCTGAGGAATTTACATTTATCTCTATGACAGTTTTAGAGATTTCGTTCTTAGTCAGTTCATTAAGTAGTCTGGTAAGCCTATCATAAACATCGTCAAGGCTCTTTCCGTCTTTAGCCTTGAATTCTTCATATATGGATATACAATTAGTGATCTTTAACTGAGTTCCGACTTTGGAACCCATCATCATCTTTTCAATTTGAACTCACATGCTGTGACTAGATGATTTATGGCTGTCAATACTGGTGTAGATATCTTTGGTCAGTGCTTGCATCATGTAAGATTTGCATAGCACATCAGCATGGGCTCTTTTTTTCTCTTCTGCATTGTTAGGACCTGTAAACTCAGTTTTGATATTAACCAAATACTCTGGACGATCTTTAAGAACAATA
>NW_020204091.1:11826-14167 GCF_001531365.2 Cynara cardunculus var. scolymus
AGAGGACCATCTTCCAGAACCTCTGTGAGAGACAACAGAGGTTCTGTCAATCTTGACTTGTACGATGAAACAGCTTCTGTTGCTGGTCCTCTGTTGTCTTCTGTGGAAGCAACCCTTCTGTCAACACTTGCAGAAAACTTTTTTCATACTTTTACATTAAGTAAATATTGGAGCTAACAATCTCCCCCTAAGTATGAAAAAGTAAAAAAGGACAAATAAATGCAAGAAATGACTAATTGATAGAAATTACAAAAGGAGATAAAATTCATCCTCTGAAAAAGAATTACATTAAATTGAAAGAAATACAAAAATGTTGCTCAGGCCTATCTATTACAGAAGATTAGTCCGCAGCAGAGTCTGGATAGTCGTCTACGGCAAACTGCAGATCTGTCTTGATGGTTCTGTAGACCTTGAATRTMMATTCYCTGAAGGAGACTTGAACTTTAATCACTTCCAGAATACCAGACACTTCATCCGCCCTTAGATGCCCTCTTTGTACTTCTGCAGCCACTATGTTGTACACCCACTCAAGGGTCTCTGTCGAGTACTTGTTTGCCTCTGTGAGGTCAAAGAACCTTAGAATGTCATCCTTGTCCAAGCACACAAACCCAAAGATGGGATTTTGGACAATAGTCTTGGGATGACATCTAAGTAGCCAACCTGGCCTGTTCTTCAGAGGGGAAATCTTCAAGTCTGTTTAGGCCAACCTCATCGCTATATCAAAGTCCTTCTGGCTGTAGTATTTAACTTATGCGTGCATAACTTCGATTAGCCTTCTGAGCGATATAGAATAGCTTGACCTCCTCTCCATGTATTTGTTAAGAATTTTGTGCAGAAAGATCAAGTCAAACACACAGAGGTTGTGGAGGTCAGCATCTGTGAGCGTGTATAGGTTGTCGTCGTCCCACTTCACCACATATTGAGCGTAGAGCACGGTCTTCTTCAGCATCGTTCTTGGAGATATTGTTTCAAGAGAGGTTATCACATTTTCTGAGAAGACCTGCTCACGAGGCTTTGTAAGCTTTGAGAAGTGAAACTTCGCGGCTGCAGAGGGTATACATGTAAGCTCTGGATCATGGGGGGCTCTGTGTCTACGGCAGAATAGCGCCACCGCAGAATCTCCTCCATAGTGGTAACAGGCTCTGTGCGTACCTTCTGCATAGGGATTTTGCTCATTGAATCGAAGATCTCAAAAACCCTTCCCACTATGGCGGACTCTGGTACTCTGGATTCTTCTTCTTCTAAAATTGGCCTCTGGGTGGACCCCTCTGCAAGGATAGGTTTGACGGTTCCTTGCAGAGCGTCGAACGTACCCGTGGACGTTTCTTCCTTTGCCTTCATGGAGGATGAGCCTTCTCCAGCTCTGGGGGGGATGCGGGTTCTGCCCTTTCTTACTTGAGCTTTTGCCAAAGAAGCCTTTAACGCTTGAACGAGCTCTGGGTCATCATAATCTTCTTCGTTTATCTCTGGCGTCTCTGAGCTTGACGACCCCTTCTGTGGTGATTCCTCTACAGCCTTGCCCTTGCCTTTCCCCTTAGGCTCTGGTGCTTTTTCTTTCGAGAACAGGGCTGCTGTAGAGTCCACTATCTTGAGTGGTTTGGCAGAAGTTGTTTTTTTGGGCTCTTTAGCTTTCTTCTCTGCCTTCTTCTCCCCCTCATGACGATCATGGTCATCACCTCCTTGATCGTCATGGTTTTTGGTGGCTTCTGCCTTGCAGGTTTCAAGGGGAGCCTTCTCCAATCTCTTCAGGATTTTGGTAGCCGCCTTCTTCATTTTCTTAATCACCTCTTCAGCAAGCACAGAGGCGTGGCTTATATCAATCTCTGTCGACCACATCAACTTTGAGACGCTTCGATAAATTACGCTTCTAAGGGTGTCACCCTCTTTCACGAACTGTGAAGTGCAGTCTCTGATGGCCTTGTTGGAGGCTCGGGCCTCTGTGAGGAGTTGATCTGTGTGTTTGCGCACAATATCACCTAAGGCTTCAACCATCGCATCTAGCTCTCTGCGAGTGGCTAGATGGTTGATATTTGCCCTGGAGGATTTGGTGTCGATAACATATGTGACTGTAGAGGAGAACATGTTCTTGATCTCGTCCTTGAACGTGGAATAGTCTGTGTAGCCGGCAGAGACGAAATCAGCAGCAAAATGGGCGGCCACCTCCGATAGCTCTGTCTTCAGCTTCTGGATCGAAGAGGGGTTGAGTGATAGAGAGCTAAAGGCTTCTGAGAGGTCATCTTTTTGAAGGACAGAGCTCTGAAGGGCTGAAAGAGTCGTCTTGAGTTCTGCAGTTGTGGATGTCAACTCCTTCAAAGCCTCTGTGATTGGAGCAAGATCCTCT
>NW_020204092.1:0-1554 GCF_001531365.2 Cynara cardunculus var. scolymus
CACCAACGAAGATGACATGAAAAAGCTCTCCAGCTTTGGAGAACAATTCGTGCAGAACAGTATTGATACAAGTATCGATACACGACGAATCTTCTACAAACAGTCCAAACAACTGTTCGAAGAACATTATTGCAGCCACTGTGAAAGCACTAGCAATAATTCAGAAAAGGCGAATATGTCAGAAGAAACAAATGCTCCTTATAGAGCTATCTGCAGTCGAGCAGAAAATAAGTCTGTATCCATCTAAAGCAACAACGGTCACCAATATACCGGAAGACGCAAGTCTAAAAACTATGGCTAGTCCATAGCAAACGGCAACTGGTAAAGACTCAACAAATCCGTTGAAAGCTGATGCTTTGCTCAAAAGCATAAAAAAGGATATTACTAATCCTGATCCCGTGACGGGCAAACATAGTAGATTAGTTAATCCTAGTCCCTCCGTTGAAGGAATCAACAAAATAACACTTTTGTCAACTAACAAAACAGGTACGCTGGAACTTATCCCAGACTATCTGAAAGCGCTCCAGAAAGAACCTGAAGTATTTTATGTAATCTACAAAGGTCCACATACTGGTGTTCATACAGATTGGAAGCTCTAAAAATTTAAATCAAATCCTCAGCTTTGTTCATAAGTTTGATAGAGATGATTTAATGGATAAAGGAGATATGGTTTTTCTGTAACATATCTCGTGGGTTACACCTTTAGCATTATTGCCAAAAGGAATCTCCCTAGTGGAGAAATATGAAAAATGATGAAGAAACAAATTCAACATCATCTCATGGGGACCACCCCAATTAGAATAGATGCCTTTATGTGGTCCTTGATAGATCACATAAAATCTTGTTGGAGAGTTGTTATAAGGAACTCCCAGATTAGTTCATTGTATCTACCCAAGAAGCAATCTGCAAGAACTCCAGCAGTTTCGGCGATAAATGGTAGAATCCATTAAGAGCTTCAGAAGAAAAGTTCTTAAAGCAAAGGATGAACCTTTGTACATTAATGTTGTTATCTCTATTCCAGACTGGCAACAAGAATTAAGGTATCATCCCTATTACTTTATTGAAATAGGACTTGCCAAATTAAAGAGAGATATGGAGCTCTCACAACCAATGGAAGATAGCAAAAGCCTTGCTATTGACGGCATTTACTTGCCCCAACGGCCATTTCCAATGGAATGTTGTTCCTTTTGGATTAAAGCAAGCCCCGAGTATTTTTCAGAGGCATATGCAAAACGCCCTTCGTGGCTTAGAAAGCTTTTGCACAGTGTATGTTGACGATATCATCGTTTTCAGCAAAACTGGGAAAGAACACTATTTTCATGTTTTAAAGGTTTTAAATAACATTTCAAAATATGGAATCATTCTTTCAAAAAAGAAAGCTAATCTTTTTAAAACAAAGATTAACTTTTTAGGTCTAGAGATAGATCAAGGGACTCATTGTCCTCAAAAACATATTTTGGAACATCTTCACAATTTTCCTGATGTTCTTGAAGACAAAAAACATTTGCAGCGTTTTCTAGGTGTTTTAACTTATGCTGAAACATATATTGAAAA